>NC_081198.1:43609362-43861862 GCF_902713425.1 Acipenser ruthenus | reverse complement strand
CGATGCCATTTTAATTGAACCACAAAATAACACACTCCACATACTGTAAGCAGTGAATTGACATCATTATTGAAAGTGAAAGGTTTAAAAGAGTTGCCAGATTAGACCAACAGCGATTATCTGCCTTTTTCTTTTTGATGTGAGTCCACTTTTCTCAGTGAGTGAATAAAGAACATGACGGTAACGTACTGTTTTCATTCGCAACAGGCGTCGTTTGACCTGCAGCCAATGCATTCAACACCCGTGGCTGCAGAAAGACACAAAGAACATGGAAGCCAAAAAACTTTCGAAGGAGAGGATGAAAAAATATATCCTCAGAAGAAAATGGCAGGTAACCCTGAGTTTCCACTTTTTAAAATATAAATAGTTTTTACTAGACACATCAACACGTCACATCCACCATTAAAGTTTAGGCTTTTACAAGAAAGAAAAAAAAAACTGCTGAAGACTATATAGAGGATACTTGATGGCTTTGTGTTAATTCACAGAATGAGTGTGCCCAGGTAATCCTGTTTTGTTTTAATAGTTAGAGGAGAATTTCTTTATTTCTTTATTTCTTAGCAGACACCCTTATCCAGGGCGACTTACAATTGTTATATCACATTATTTTTACATACAATTCCATTATTATTATTTTTTATTTATTTTTTTACACATTATTTTAACATACAATTACCCATTTATACAGCTGGGTTTTTACTGGCGCAATCTAGGTAAAGTACCTTGCTCAAGGGTACAGCAGCAGTGTCCCCTACCAGGGTTTGAACCCACAACCCTCTGGTCAAGAGTCCAGAGCCCTAACCACTACTCCACACTACTGTACTACAAGGTTCCATTTTGGGGGCTTTATTTTTCTCTATTTTCATAAGTAATATTCTTTTTGTTGTTAATCAAATTGAAAGATGGACATGAATATAGTCAACATGAATGTTCTGCACAGTGCAATGTTACCTCCTGGTTACAGTATCTGTTCCAGGTTAATACCAATTGTAGTGTAGTATAGTGAACAGACTAAAATTTTCAAATAGATTCCATTAGTGTGGGGGATCAATCCAGCATTTGTGCTTACAATCACATAATGTACTCCAAATAGTTTAAACTTAAATATTATCCATGAATTTCAGGCTGTTAATTCTTTTGAATAATATGTTGTCAGGTATTTCTATGTTAAAATGTGGAGCTGTACAAAGTGGCTATGTGGCCAGCACATTTTGCTCATTCTAGGAGACAAAAGATGTCAGAACCTCAAGATTGTTCTTGGTCTTTTTCAGAAAACCGGTCATGCAGTAAGAGCGATTGGAAGACTCTCATCTATGGCAATGATTTCAGGCCTCAGCGGGAAAAAAGGAGGCTCTCCTATCAGTCCCCCAATCTCAGACAAGCTTGTAACAGAAGGTACTCTCCACAGAATTAAATCATATATACTCAAGGATCCTGCAGCACTGCTGAACATACAGTTGGTATTATAAATGGGACCAGTGTGGTGTCTAATGTCATTGGATTTTGGATCTAATTTAGTAACATGCGAATTAAATATTCAGTTGGAATAATAGCGTGTCACTCAGGCCTTTTTAAGTACCTGATTTGTATAGAACTAGCATTGTCGCCAGCTATTTATTGGCTGCCGCTTTTTAGGGAAATGTAATGCTTTTATTCACAAACTCCTTTTTGTTCGTATAGATGATTTTTCCAAGCAGTTTCTTGAAGACCTTGATGAAGAAAGAACTAATGCCAAGCCGTACTTCAGCACAGTCATTAAAGATGTGGAAGTGGTGGAAGGGAGTGCGGCGAGATTTGATTGCAAAATCGAGGGTAATTTTTCAAATCCAGAAGTTTTAATGCTATACATTCTAGAACAATGATCATGTAACCAAACGTTCATTCCTACATAGTGAAACATAATAATATGTTTATAGCTACAGAAGGACAACCTCTTACAAAGTGTCTGTCTTGCAAACTGATGGTGAGCAATCCTACTCTTCGCTGCTTTGCCTTGCCTTGCCTCACAGGTCTTGACATTAACATAATGCAAGAATCGACACTCTTACAAACATAAGAGATTGTTCCGCCACGTGTAAAAAACACCAGTAAAACTAAACCCCAAATGTGGGAAATGTCAGTCTCAAAACATAAATAGATCAAATTGAATAAGTCAAAATATTGATGTGTATTGTTGTTTCCAGGTTTCCCTGATCCTGAAGTGGTGTGGTATAAAGATGAACAGCCTATCAAAGAAACTCGCCATTTCCAGATCGACTATGATGAGGAAGGAAACTGCTGTTTGGTCATCTCGGATGTTTCTGGTGTCGATGATGCCAAATACACTTGCAAAGCTGTGAACAGCCTGGGGGAAGCAACCTGCACTGCTGAGCTCATAGTAGAGGTCATGGGAAAGGAGGAGGAGGAGGAGGAGGAGGAGGAGGAGGAGGAGGAGGAGGAAGAAGAGGAGGAGGAGGAGGAAGAAGAATAAGACAGGACTGTAGCACTAGCACCAAATTTACTTTCATAAGACACTCACTTTTTTACAAACTGGCTGACTGTTTCATGGACTAAATGCACTAAGAACACCCTATGCTATTTTTGGACACTTTCTTATGAAATGGTAATAACAGACATTAATTAGGAACCTGGTTTTCCACAGTGGGCAAAATGCCCATTTAATCTTGAGTGGGAATTTACCTGCAATTTATCCATAGTAGAAAATATAGGCCCAGATGTTAATATGAAAATGGTGATGTCTTTAACATCCCAGGTATTGTTTGATTCCTTAATATAGTTACATCTATTTGGAATACACTGGTGTTAGGCAACCAGACTGAATGAAAAGTATTTTATAAAAACAGGAAAACTGTAAAACTAAAGATTATTATTATTATTATTATTATTATTATTATTATTATTATTATTATTAGATCGTTTTTAATCTCAACATTATGATGTTTGGTATTACCAGAACTTTTATTTGCATTTCTTTTTTAATGTTGTAGTCCACACATACTATACTTTGTGCATCAGTTGTGAAATATGCAATCATGCAATTCATTTTTCAAAAAGTTTTGCCTTTTAAATGGCAAAATATTATTAAAGGTATTGAAGTATGAAACTAATTATACTATTATAGATGTATGTAGACCATATTGTTTTGTTTTTGAGTATGACGAAATTTATCAGTTTGATAGACTGCAGATTTCAGTAGTAATGAGAGCACCACAGATGTTATCATTCACTGTTATTATATCACAAAGCATGTTGTTTGCACAGTGAATTGCAGAATATTTTATTATATGTGTAGCGGGGACAAGGACTTGGACCTTTGGAATCACTTAGAATTCAAAGCAAACATGGCTTTTTAAATATAAAACAAAAATATACAGTACAGTATCCCTGCCACAGCTGAAAAAAGGATTACAGAACTTGTAAAACTTGCACTTTGTCTGAATTTTGTTTTGTGAACAGCAAAAAAATAAAAATAAAATAGGGACTTTTCAAAGAGTGCATATTTACTTATTCAGCTTTCAGAACTGCCTTGTTCATTGCCCTTATCAGAGATACAGTGGAAAGTGTACTTACTACAGCAGAGTATACACAAGGGCAAAAAAGTTGTTTATTTTCCGCAATTGCCTGTCCATATACTGTGCTTTAGTACACTTTGCTTTGCTTTTACTACTGTGCACATCAGCTTACTAAACTATACAATTAACCTTTAAAAGGCTCTAATGAATATACGTATTACATTACATTTTTGGTTTTAGCCCTTCTAGATACAAATTAATAACTTCACTTTACTTCTTGAAGTGTAAAACTGTTAGTTGTAGGATAACTTTGTATTCAACTGTTCTGCATGTAACCAGTGTCTTTTATTTATATGCTGTTTTTTTGCTGTTAAATGTGTGATTTGTCTGCAAATGGGCATTTATGAAAACCATGTTAATTTGGAGCAATGGAAGATTAAACTGGTTTGGTGTATTTTTTCACATGACAAATTAAAAAATTAACCCTTTATTCATATATATATATATATATATATATATATATATATATATATATATATATATATATATATATATATATATATATATAATTGCATATATATATTATTTTTTCTTTTTCATTTTTTTTCTTTTTCATTGACACTAAATTATTTTTTTTAGAGGTGAAATAACCAAGTCTAATTTTAGTTCATATTTAATTCATATTTCATTTCAAATAATTTGAGAGACAATGGTGAAGGGTTGGTTATGTTCTTGGGACCTCTGTAGTAATAAGGTGTAAGAGAGTCTGTAGTAATAAGGTGTAAGAGAGTCTGTAGTAATAAGGAGTAAGAGAGTCTGTAGTAATAAGGAGTAAGAGAGTCTGCAGTAATAAGGAGTAAGAGAGTCTGTAGTAATAAGGAGTAAGAGAGTCTGTAGTAATAAGGAGTAAGAGAGTCTGCAGTAATAAGGAGTAAGAGAGTCTGTAGTAATAAGGAGTAAGAGAGTCTGTAGTAATAAGGAGTAAGAGAGTCTGCAGTAATAAGGAGTAAGAGAGTCTGTAGTAATAAGGAGTAAGAGAGTGTAGTAATAAGGAGTAAGACAGTCTGTAGTAATAAGGTGTAAGAGAGTCTGTAGTAATAAGGTGTAAGAGAGTCTGTAGTAATAAGGAGTAAGAGAGTCTGTAGTAATAAGGAGTAAGAGAGTCTCTAGTAATAAGGAGTAAGAGAGTCTGTGGTAATAATGCGTTTCTTATGCTGCTTTTGATTGGTCTGCTCATCCTGTACAGCCTTGTGTTAGCAGCGCAGTACTTAAAAGTCTGACCTATTCTGTGCCTATGGAGCACCTTTTTTATTTTGTTGTGTGAGTTTCTTCAGAGATAATATTGCTTTATCCATAGAGCTCCTAAAGAACACAAATCAACATGGTCCCTGTTCTCGCACGGCAACATGATTGCACCTAGATCCAGAAGCAGGTAGATGCAGAATAAGCTTGTGCAAAATGCATATTGCTGTTCTTCAAACCCATTGAGAAACCAGTTAAAAACACAGTGATTGTATTTAGGAGTAGTACTAATTACATCAGTATAATGATTTCCCATGTTCAGCAAAACACAGGTGTGTATTTTTTTCTGTTTCTTAATGTACAGTTAAGGACAGGTGGTAAATATTTTAAAAACATTTACATGTTTGCTGTACTCCAAATTAGATGTATAGGATACAGACAAAATGGTGAACCTATTCACTGCTATGCATAAAGAACACAACAGTTAATATCCTCATACATCAAACAGCTGACCTATTCTTGTTTTCTTTTCTGTTTTCTTTCTTTGCAAGTACTTTAATGGTAAAATTTCTCCATTAAATCATAAAAGCCTTGTATTTGTATTTAAACTTGATTGACAAGGATTTTATACACAGGTGGTACTTTGCAAAAATGTATTCTAAGCCAAAGAACCATAAAGAGAGATTGATGTGTCTTCCTCATTTCTTTTGACTATACAAAGCAGACATCTTGTGTGATGTATCATCTAGACATAACAAACTTTGCTAACATGACCCTGATCTTTGAAATGCACCATAGGAACAGAAACAAAGCATATGAGTGTACTGGCAAAACATGGCTGTCTAGCTGTGGTGCATTCCAACCAGCATTAGCTCTGCATGCAGGTCATAGTCTCTCATGTGATCCACACTATGGAGCCATCAAACGCTGGTTCTGAAAGAACCAGACACTTTATTAGAAACAACCACAAAATGTGCTGGTGCAGTCCTGGCCGGATGAAAGAAAATCACTTGGTGAGTCATGTGATTGAAGTGGAGGTCTAATGGGGTCTATTTTAATGATCTAAAAAGAAACATTCTATTTATCTATCCATAACCCACCTTAGGGAAGAGGCATGTTCACATGGATGTGTTATAGATTCATTTTCTTTTCAACCTAGATCTCCTTGTTATTTGGACACTTTGCTTAAAAATTGAAACAACTATCACATGCATTGAAATTGGTCTAAATTAATCACAGGAAATACTATGTATGGCTTTCCTAATCCTGTTTAAAGTAAACTCCCTTAAGGCAAACAACAATTTTCAACTGTATACTGTAAAACAACTTCTAAATAGTAATATAGTATGTTTACATGTTACAGTGCATAGTTTACAAGATCAATCTCATTAACCGGATCAGTTTAAAAATGCCATTATTGACCATATGAAATGTGCCACAGTGGATAATAATAAGCTGAGCCCATAAATAATGACTATATGAATCTAAATAATATGAAGTATAGTAATTAAATTAAATGCATTTTGTTCTATTGTGTGTGAAATTTAAGGTAATACTATAAATACGCTAAGGAATCAGCCATGAATTGAAATGCATATTTCCATATTTTGCAGTAGATTGATTTGGAGATTGATTAAAATTAGCTTGAAAGATAACAGTATTAAAGGTATTCTACAAGCCACCAGTCAAGATTACCTCTGTTCTATTTTCTAATATATGTAAATCCAGTGTTATTACAATCTTGGTACTTTCATACAGTCCTTTACCAGGTGATGGTGCTGAGAAGCCCATTCTGCATATTTTAATAGATAACCAAACACCACTGGTCTACAGCTTTTAAAATGATTTACAGCACCATAGAACACACTTTCATTGGATGAACAGTAAGGGCTTGTGACTGCTCAAAGAACAACATTTCAAAACTGTGTTTTTGTATTTTATTTATTCCATTTCTGACAGTTACTACAACAAATGGATTAGTTTATGCAAATAAGATTTACTACAACCCCATTCAATTCCACATAAGGTTTTGGAACTTCTGATTTTTTTGACAACATGATTTTAATATTCTCATCAGCATTGTGTAAATACAAAAGAAGAGTTACTTAATAATTGTACGTTTGTGGCTTTATTTGGGGAGGAGGAACCTCAATTCAAACTGCTATTTACCTTTCAAAATGTGACTTTCAAACTAGTATATGGGCACACAAATTCTTAGCAAAACACTGGCAAATACAGTATATGTATATTTCTCTTTAAATAAAAATAAATAAATAAAATAATTTTATATATACTGTATATGTGTGTGTGTGTGCTCCAAGACCCTTTTTTAATTTGCATGTAAGAAATCCATAACTCCACTAGAGGTCATTGAAGGACCTTCGTACACTTAATGTTGAATTACAAAAAGTACATTATTTGAACTACAGTAAATACAAAGTTACAGATAATGCAGTATTATTATTTTTATCTAAAAAATATAGACTCCCAACTAATAACCGTGTCATCTCCATTTGTGCTGTTTCCAAAAATCTAATTAAATGGACTCTAGAGTCAGAGTTTGAATAGGGTAGTGGGATGCTTTTCCTGCCAGAACATGCATTATTTATAAATAATGATCATCAGCCTACAGTTATTGTGCTACAATACATCAGAGACTGACACAGTACCTGCACAGTGAAATGGAAAATGTGTTTGTCAAGATAACAGTTCACTGGTGTGTTAGAAGCATTTGCTTTTGTTGAATCTGAATTGAGGTAATAATTTAGTAATAATCCTTAGTTTTATGCAGAAATATGGCAAAGCTTCCGAAACCATGAACTAGATATGGTCTTTGTAGAACCCTATCAGGATAGGGGGACGAATAACAAGATTTAAAAAGAGAATGCAACCCCATGGCTGGACAAGATAAAGAAGCCAGGCCAAGAAACAATCAATAGGAGATTGTGCAGATAGGTGAATGAGTCACCATGGAGATAAGTAACCAGTTTTGGAAGTTTGGATTGGGTGTTGGCTTAATGGGAATCTACTCATTTTTGATTTGATGCATGATTACAAGCATAATTCTAGTGGATCCTGTTGTATTGATGGGAAATTCCATTTTAACACAACTAACACTGTGATTTTTTTTTTCTTTCTGATTTGTCTTTGAGATAATCAGGACCTTGATTTACTCAGTACTAAAAAAAAAATATGCATGCCAAAAAACTGTCAGAGGTCCTGAGGGCTTCTTGTGAAGCATATGAAATATACATGAAAAAAAGAATAAAAAGCCACTGCAACACGATAAAATTGCTAAAGCTAAAAATACAATTAAATAATAACATAAAAAATATAATCTTTTTGAGTGATAAAGGTTAAAATGATTAACCATAAGTTTTATGTACCATGTATGTCTTCTGTTTTATTTCAATGCATTTTCTCCACCAATGGTCACTTAGGTCAACTTATACATCCCTTCTGAAAACCGGAAGTGATGATTTACTTCTTGTGTTAGAGAGAGATGGGTTGGCAAAATACCTGCAGGTGCCTCCCAGGCAGTCTCATGGATGCTGATTTCAAGCAACATTTGGCATATGGAAGACAGCAGTTACAGAAGCAGATATGTAAGGATCCCCTATAGACATTAAAGGAGGAGCAATGGGCTTCTGAAAGGCACAGCATTTTCCAAAAATAACTATTATAAGTCATTATTGTAAAGAAAAGGGCATTTGAATAATCAATGAGATAAACAATCAATAAGTATTATAGATACTCCACTTTTTTATTTTTTAACTGCATTTCTAATACGGGTTCCCTTAAAACAAACAAAGATCCCTACTAACTAATCTGTACAAAACGTGGTTGTAGAAGATAGTGGATACTGTGCAGAATCAGATTGTGTAGAAGATGCTGGAGGCTGTGTAGAATCAGATTGTGTAGAAGATGCTAGAGGATGTGTAGAATCAGATTGTATAGAAGATGCTGGAGGCTGTGTAGAATCAGATTGTGTAGACGATGCTGGAGGCTGTGTAGAATCAGATTGTGTAGAGGATGCTGGAGGCTGTGTAGAATCATACTGTGTAGAAAATGCTGGAGGCTGTGTAGAATCAGATTGTGTAGAATATGCTGGAGGCTGTGTAGAATCATACTGTGTAGAAGATGCTGGAGGCTGTGTAGAATCAGATTGTGTAGAAGATGCTGGAGGCTGTGTAGAATCAGATTGTGTAGAAGATGCTGGAGGCTGTGTAGAATCAGATTGTGTAGAAGATGCTGGAGGCTGTGTAGAATCAGATTGTGTAGAAGATGCTGGAGGCTGTGTAGAATCAGATTGTGTAGAAGATGCTGGAGGCTGTGTAGAATCAAATTATATTGTGTTGTTGTTGTAGTTTGGCTAAACGACTCCTAATAATCTAATAGGCCTACATTCGCGCAATGTATCAGGTGCTTCTCATCTGGTGCGTAGAGGCAGCATCACTATATATCTATATATATATATATATATATATATATATATAGATAGATAGATAGATAGATAGATAGATAGATAGATAGATAGATAGATAGATAGATAGATAGATAGATACCAGTAAGTTTTGTTATGTTAAAAAAAACCAAAATTAAAACAAAACAAGAAATGTTACATTCTTGAATTCCCAAATAAATAAATAAATAAATAAATAAATACTGTATATCTAAGGTATCAAAATTATATATAAAAACATCTCTGTTTTCTTTATTTTGCTAACATTCAGTGCTGTGAATCTAGCATGACTATAAAACACCAACTCCCATAATGCAATACAAGAAATTTCCCTTTTCCCGACACTTTCTGTGTAGACACGCTCGAGGAGGCCAGTCTGAAGGAGCTCATTGTGTTGGTCGTGAGTAAGGTTGGTGTGGAGTGTGCTGTGCTGTGCGTGGATGCTGTATTTAGTGTCAGCAGCAGAAGGATTACACATATTGTAGAGGATCGCTAAGCCTGAATCATGCACATCATCACCATTACAACAAGCTGGGAGTGGTGCCGAAATTGTGCAAGATACGGATAGGGTACACGTTTATTATAATCTGATATCAAGGATTGCGCGATTGCTGTTTAATTCACATAAGGAAAATGAATGAAGAGAACGAGACATACCCCATATTGTATATGTCATGCTAGAGGGAGACGTAGATCTGTGGATACTACGCGTTTTGCTGGTTTCATCTCGGTTGTTTTGCTGGAAACTGACCAGACTGGAATAAAAAAAAAACACGGAGGTGGTGGTGACAGGTTTCTGACAATAACGGATGCTAGTGTTTATTGTGTCTCGTTTGATTTGCTCTCATTTTAAAGTCGAAGAGTAAAGGGGTGGAAAATCGCTGTTAAAAAGGACTATCAACATCATGGGAAACGCAGGGAGCATGGATTCTCAGCAAACTGATTTCAGGGCTCACAGCATGCCTCTGAAACTACCGATGCCAGAGCCAGGTGAACTGGAGGAGAGATTTGCCATCGTTTTGGTACGTTAATAATATTCTAATTCTGTGAGACATTTGGTGGTCAATTACTGTGTAGTCTGTTGATGAAAACGGAAGACAGCAACACATCGCCCGTTTGCATTGCAATATGTAGTAGCACTGCTGGTATGAAGGAATTGATCATGATAAACAACCGTGATCTGTAAAACTTTTGCCTTGTTTTGTCAACTGAACATTTTAAATAAGGAAACGATAAATCAGTCGTGTATTGTATTTTAATGTATTAAGATTGTTGTTATTGGTGGGGATGTTAAATAAGCCTTCATGCTGTAGTACTATAGTCCCGTTTATTGAATGGTTCTTTATCAATGCTCAATGTGTATCAAATTATACTAGATATCGGCGATTTGAATACCCACAAGTGGACAGTCACATGGATCTAAAGCTCATTTGCAAATGAAAACCCGCATTCAAATAGGAGTTAGAAGTCAAAAACGACATTGTAGATCAGATGAAGATGACATTGAATGTCAAAGAAAGAAAACTGTTTTGCAACATAGGTTCAAAAGTTTAATAAGAATTACAATAATTATTAAATAAGTATTAATTGTGTTGTCTTTGTAATATTTCGGGCCTAGTATACGCACCCGTATGTGGCAAAGGTTCCAGACAATCGGTTCTCGACGTCTTTCATGTGTACTATAGATATTCGGTGTTTCTTGAGGGTGTGGTGTCCACACATAACTTCTGTGAGATTTGTATTTCATCAATCTAGACTGTGATCATTTCAACCCAATTAAGTTATTTATTTAATTGTATACACTGTGAAGCCTTTGTTTTCTTCCATTTAAAATCGATGGCATGATAATCTAGTAAAGTTGTTGAAATGTAGACGTAAATCGCTCTTTAAACTGACAAACGTATTTTCAAATATCTGGTTACTGGTGATGTAACAGGTGGAGAGCAAATATTGTTTACAGTATGTAAAATTGGAACAAAAATAAATACAATTGCTTGCCTGGTCACTTAATTAATATCTGTGTTGTCAAGGATACTTATATCGTATCCACCATGCTGGTGTTTGTGAGAATTCATAGTACATAGGCAATAGAATATAAGATTATTTCAGGCGTTAGGGTACTAAATATGAGTGACCACTCAACCTACAACAGAGCTAAACTTGCTTCTGATTGTAGCCACACTCACTGACCTTTATGGTGTTTTCAAGATTAAGAGAGCTACATTTAAATGAGGACTGGATATAGGTAGCACTGTTTGAAGGGCCAAGTTTAAGACCTTTACTTTTACCTAATTAGGGGAGCCCATTTTGTCAGGGGCCCATAATACTGCAGTGTATGCCAAACATGTGTCTATGTAGGAGGATGTTGACACCTCTGCCGCTAAGGTTACATTGATTTTTGTTCTCTTCTGGGTAGCAGCCATACTAAGACAGGTCATCTTTCTTAGTGGTATCCCAAAAAGAAGGAAAGCAAATTCTTGGGACTGGTTCTTGACAATTGTCAGCAGCTCAGATGTTGTTGCATGGTTTATAGATTTCAGATGGTGGTTATCGCTACTTTATTGCTTAAAAGCACTGTAGCAGCCCAGGGATACAAATAAGACTTCCATTTCATATTTTAACTGGCAGTGGCAACACAATTGCCATTGATGATTGATTCCATATTAGTCCCAACTCGGTGAGACCAGTGAACTCAACAGGTCAGCAAATGCTTTTGGTGCAGAGTTCAAATGCAAGACTTTTGTTTTGGAATATATTGCTAGCTGCTGTCAGGATAGTTTAAAAAAATAAAATAAAAAATAAAAACACATACACAGTAAGTAACAGTAGACGTTGCTGTGTTGATTTGACAGATGTACATGGTTAGGCTGCTGAGTAAACAGCATATGGTTCTCAGGCAGTGCCAAAGAGGAGTGAATAGGGCTTGATCATGTCTACTGTACCTCTTTTATACTTTAGATGAGTGCACCCATGAGGTATCCAGTATAAAAACACCACTTTTTTTTTTTAAATGAATGAATCTTAAAGGGATTAAATTATGATCCATGTACAATAGCTCCGTTGATGTGGAAGTGCTTAAGTAAATATGGGCCAGCCGTAGTTGTGCTGAAGCTTGGTGATCCACATGCACTTGGATTGTCATGGTTTTTGCTTTAGGCGTTTTGAAGTACAATATCAAAAAGCTCTTTTATATTAAAAGAAAAAACAAATAATAATAATTGCAAACTTATCTGGTATCAGTCCTGTATAAGAAAAACATATTGTATTAAATTTCATTTGTATACTTTTTATGAAATAGTCTAAGTTCACTGAAGGAGTTGCTCAATCTGTCACACTACATGTGCCACTTGTTTTGCCTTTGGTCTGCTTTGAGTTGGCTGAAAGAAAGTCATATGGTTGCACTACAAAGGTTTTAATGAAACCTTTTATGTACATACTGTATTCACATTTTGGGGAGATATCACCAAATCTGTGCTTTCATCTCAAATTAGCATTGTCAGACAAATTGAAAAACAGTCAACAGTTTTGTAAACAGTTTGTCATGCATTGTGAGAACCAACAGTACATACAGTATAAACAGCACAAGAGTCCTTATACTGACAGCAGAATCCAGCACGGATTTGTACACTTGTTTCGCTGTCAGTCTTGTCTCAGCTTATTACATTCTTCAAGTTCCACACTAGCCTCCTCTGTCTACTTTTACAGGAGAAGTCAGTTATACTCCTGCATGTACTGCGTATTGTGCAAACTCTGAATACCCCAGCAGTCTAAACATGCTTTATAGGTAGTTGACATTCAAGCTGAGCGAGAACTCTAAAAAGCTAACTTTTGGTTCATGCCATCAATAGTGTAGAACTCATTACACAAGAAGTAGGCATTACAGTTGCCTGGACTTTGTATACTTGACTTCTTGTTTCTCAAAGTTTTATCATCGTATTATAGTGCAATTACATTTGTGTGTGTTAAAATACAGGTTATTACAGCAGGTGGATGTTTTTTAAATGGGACTCTTAAGTGAAGACCATGTGTCACTGTGGATCCAAACCTAATGCTCTACTGATGGCAGCCTGTGACTGGAGTACGTGGATTGTTGTAATTAACACCAGGCAGCAAGAAGCCTGGGCACATGCAACACAGTCATGTGCCATCAAAGCTTTTGGAAACCGACACAAAGAAAAAAAAAAATACTTGTAAAATACTGTACATGCTGTAAATAAAGAAGTCATTGTGGTCTGAATTTAAAATGGTCCATGGTTCAATCAAGATGGTGAACCAGCAAGTTATTTATTGTTTCTGTGTAGACTGGATATTTACTGTTTGCTTCACATTCTGTTCTCATGCTGATTCAGTTGAGGACAACCTGTCAGACTTTCGCTCAGTTTAAACCCATTGACTTCAATCGAAACCACACTTTCTGGTTACAGTAGAGTGGAATTCAGCCAGCAGACGGTGTCCATTGCTACAGTTTGTTTTTAGGTAGTACACTTTGATAGTACGTTGCCAGCATGAAGCAGGCTTTTTTTTTATTATTTTTTTTTAATTTAGTGGTCGCCAATTATTTTTATTTGTTTTCTCCCCAATTTAGTAATGTCCAATTATTTTTAGGCTCAGCCCACCGCTGCCACCCCTGCGCTGACTCGGGAGGGGCGAAGACGAACACATACTGTCCTCCGAAGCGAGTGCTGTCAGCCGCCCGCTTCTTTACACACTGCAGACTCACCATGCAGCCACCCAGAGCTACAGCCAGAATTGTGAATAACAAATAAGGAGTTAAAACAAAAAATATACATTGTGACCTTAATCCGTTGATCTGGAACAGCTTGAGCTTGGTTTGTACAGGTACTGTAGGTGTACTGAATGTAGTGTCAGCACCATAGGTTACTACACGTTTTTGTAGTGTACATTTGTCAGTAATAGAATACTGTACTAAAATCAGACGGCACCACATAGGGAGGCAACATATATTCAGGATGCTCTTTTTCTTTAACGCCTCTGGGAAAGGTTCTACTATAAAGTAGAATTTCCTAGTGGGTGGTTTTCTGCGTTGGTTTTGCTCTTTTAGAAAGTTTTATCTGTTAACCCAGGGTAGGACATGGCACATTAAACACATGGCCTTTTCACTATGTAACACAATTTTTGTTCCTGGGTAGTAAGTGTTATTTCCTAATTGCTTATGCCTCAAAAGTATAGAAAATGGCTATTATTCCCCACAAACTTTGCTTTTGTGACCAGGAGTGATATTTTGAAATTTACCTATTTCCAATGAGAAAACGGGCGAATTTGTTTCTTTTCGTTCACATAAAGTAAAAAAAAACAACATATGAATCCAAATTAACATGTATTTATACTAAAGTAATACAAAAAGGACTACAAAAGATTTATAAGTGCGTAGTTTTTCGAGATTTACGATTATACTGTAAATCAATTTCACGAATCAGCCCCCAAATGTAGTCTCCCATCATGTTCTCGTTATACTGTCCTTCATTGACAGCTCATCCAGGATCCTCAAAGCCGTGCTGCTCCATAATGGTAACAAGTACCCGTCTCTTCCCCTGGCTCACTCGGTGCACCTCAAAGAGGATTACAACAGCATCAAGACCTTGCTGGACGCCTTGAAGTATGATGAGTACAGCTGGGACCCCCGGAAGGTGCTGATGCCACCACTGCACATCAAATTGGGCCTTATGAAACAATTTGTCAGAGCTCTAGATAAGGAGTCGGCAGACTTCAAGTGCCTTCAAGACTTCTTCTCTAAGCTGTCTGAGGCAAAGGTCAAAGCCGGTGTCTTCGTCGGACCACGGATAAAGAAGATCCTGGAGTGCAATGAATTCCCCAAGAAGCTCACTAGTAAGGAGAAAGCAGCTTGGAACAGCTTTGTCGCAGTGGTTTGGGGCTTCCTGGGCAATCATAAGGCCGAAAAGTATGTGGAGCTGCTTGAGACTCTGGTGAAGAACTACGGCACAATGGGCTGTAGGATGTCCCTCAGAGTCCATATCCTTGATGCTCATCTTGATAAATTCAAGGAGAACATGGGAGCATACTCGGAGGAGCAAGGCGAGCGCTTCCACCAGGATATACTGGACTTTGAACGCCGCTACCAAGGACAGTATAAAGAGAACATGATGGGAGACTACATTTGGGGGCTGATTCGTGAAAGTGATTTACAGTATAATCGTAAATCTCGAAAAACTACGCACTTCTAAATCTTTTGTAGTCATTTTTGTATTACTTTAGTATAAATACATGTTAATTTGGATTCATATGTTGTTTTTTTCTGACTTTGTGAACGAAAATGTTTTCTCATTGGAAATAGGTAAATTTCAAAATATCACTGTCCTGGTCACAAAAGCAAAGTTTGTGGGGAATAATAGCAGTTTTCTATACTTTTGAGGCATAAGCAATTAGGAAACTTACTACCCAGGAACCAAAATTGTGTTACATAGTGAAAAGGCCATTTGTTTAATGTGCCATGTCCTACCCTGGGTTAACAGATAAAACTTTCTAAAAGAGCAAAACCAACGCAGAAAACCACCCACTAGGAAATTCTACACAATTTGTTACACGGTCTTGACAAAACAGCAGTAAAAAAATAATTCAAAGGGATACTCAGATGTCCTGCCTCAACATGCTGTATATTATTTTCTTTGTGTTCTCTTCCGACTAGCAGAGTGTCTGGTCTTTTTTTTCCCCCCTGTAGTTCAATACCCTCACATGTAACAAAGGATGGTGGTTGCCGTCCCTGCTTGCCTCCTTGAACTAAAATTCTCTGGAAAGCTGACTTGATATTTTCTGCCAAAGATCTGGAAAATGTGATTTGACTGAACCCCAATAGAGCCATTTTCCTTATGTAAATACTGTACGAAAACTAGACAGGAATTGCAGCATAACCTAACCCCTCCCTCGCCAACCATAACCCTTTGCGCCGCAATCTGATTCTTTGCACGCCAAAACCAGATTCCCTGCACACAGAAACATGACCCTTCACTTGCCCTATTTGGCACACTTTTGTCTGAAACGGAGCCTTGTACCTATGAACACTCATGTTGAATGGGGGACAATCCTAACTAATGTTTTATAATAAATCTAGGTTTAAAACATTTAGCTCATTTTGTGGTCATATTGTAAGCACAGAGTTTCCTTAAAGCTCAAGCATAAGTTAACAGTTCAGAAGTAGCATTGTGGATAACATGTAGAGGTCAGTTCCCTCCTTTGACAATATGTCAGCTTCCAGCAATTCTGTATGCAGTGATGACCTTGTGGTTACCCTGTCATTTTTGTTATAAATGAGCAGACCAAAGCCCATGCATGGCTAGGTTTTAGGTCCCTGACATTTTTAAATGTACCGTAGTTTTTAATATTGAGGATAAAACAAGATAAGGAGGAAGACAGACACCACTGCTGAAGATTCTGCAGGCAATGTGCATGAATATATCTTTCTGGTTTGTGTTTGACCTGCTTCAGATAATGCTTCCATCATAAGATACTTCTACAGCTATCACTACTTAGTACAGTAAAACCTTATTTGAATGTCAATTCTCTGAACACATATGTTATGTTATCCAACATATAATAATAATTTGCCAAGAAGTGCTGCTTGAACCCAGTCCACATTTAGAATACCTGGACCATGGCTATATAGTGAAAAACATTAACTATTCATGTGCCAATTCTTGAGCATCTGTTTTTCACTGTAGGATTGGATTTTGATTTTTGTCTGAAGGTAAAATGGATTTGAAGAGGATGAATTATTTAACAAACAGATGAATTGCTTACATAGGGATTATTTAGTGTTTTTATTTTTATTTAAAGATTACATTATTATTGTAGAGTACATTGATGGTTTTCTTTTAGGTTTGTATTGTAGTACAAACATGTTTCCTGCTGTAGTTAGATAGTGTACTGTATAAGAAAACAGGTATTGTTCACAAAATGAGATGACCATGTGCAGGCTGCAAGTATCCATGCCCATCTTGCTGCACTATGTATAGTAAACAGAGACATGCTAATATAAAAATATATTCTGACTGTAAAATAAAACCATTGTCTGCTACAAAGCAAAATAGGCATTAGATTTCGATATTTACACCAAGTGCATTACTAATACATTGATTTGCTAAAAGTTAGATGCCTTCAGCACTGAAATTTATCTTGAGACATTGATATAATTCTGTGGTCAGAGTAAGAATATTAACTGTAGTCCCAAGGGTTTTTTTTATGGTATGGCTTATGTAGTCACTTACATAATTCTTCACAGATCGCAGAATCAATTTGTGTAATTCGGTTCCTCGAGAGGCTGAAAAAATGCATTGAAGTTCTTCTTGAATATCTTCTTGAATGTATTCATTACTTTTGCTTCAGGCTACCAGTTGAGGCATATTTTCTATGGGTTTCTGATTACAATGAAAATGAAACCACACTTGTTGTCTTAGCTATCCTACAGTAGAATATACAATGGAAGTTTGCTTTCTGTTTTCAAAAGGGTTCTGTACAGTATGTTGTGTATTGACAAGCCATACAAACAGAAGCAATTTAACATGGAGGTTAGAAATGTGAAGCTGCACTTGAAGGTAGTTATTAAACAACATTTAAGTCATACAGTTGTATAAATGTTAAGGACTAAAAACAATTTGTTCTTTTCTACTGCTGGCAGTTTCCTATTTTTTTTTTTTTTCAAAACGGTAACATTCTTTAGAATATTGGGACTGGTATTCACCTGCTGTGAACAGGATGGCTGCAGGGGTGACGTCAGACTAGGGAAATGAAACCACAACAAGGAATGGCTGGGCAAACAGACGCTACGGCGCGCAGCTTTTTATTAAATAACAAAACAAAAATACTTTAACAAACAAAAGGGCATGTTGGCCAAACAAACTAACGGAACAAAACAAGTATCGTGCTGGTGTAGACCCAGCAAGCTTTAGCAATTGTTTTATATTTTATGATTTTGGTTACCTCCTCTCATTACTCCAGTTCACCACTCTCTGAACACTCAAACACAAGCAGCCAAACTGCAGATCTTTTTATAGTTGTGACCGAGGGACTGACTAGCTATCAATTATTATATTATCCATCGGTCACATTTGGCACAGGTTTAATAAAGATGCGTGACTGTCAGCTAGTTCGTTAATCAGTAGCTGATCAGTCATGCATCCTCACAAGGTTTTTACAAATAATAACAAATAATGGCGGCAGCTTTTTATCCACGCCGCAGACAATAACACAATTAAATAAGACTTTTCGCCGGTCATAGTTACATAAAATCATAATATAATAACAGTGACCGAAGGTCGAGTAATTTATAAACTGTCACAGAAACCCGATACCCTTGTAGTGCTAATATTAAAGAAGATGAGGTTCAGCAGTACAGTGGGTTTTTTTTAAACGTAGTGTTACAGTGCTTTACAGACGTTCTATGTCATTATCCGTTAGTGCTTCAGCTTTATTTGGATGATTGCCTTTACCTTGTTTTAATTTCCAGTTCCTCTTCAATTTCTCTGAGATACGAATGTACCAGCTTTACATCATTATTTTTATTATTATTATTTTTTTTAATGTATTCTCATTTTGTTGATCATTTAATGAACATTTCTGTACTGGGGGTGTTGTCGAGGGATTGAAAACGAGACATTTTGTGTTTGAATTGAAAGTGATGGTCTTGAGGAGTCGAATGGGTCAAAGTAGTTTTTTGTTTATTTTGGCAAGAGCATAACATTATTTGGAGAAACTGTAGCTTTATCTGGTTCTAGGAAATTAACCACTTCACTTGGTAATCCCACATTTCACGAAATCTCAGTTGATCCATTGCTGTGATTTGAAGTTATGTATTATGTTTTCAGTGTTGTACTTATCCCTCATACTGTAGTACCCAATGATTCATATAGCCCCTGAACGGTTTCCATGGCTACCCCTGTGCGTCGGTCTCCAGTGGTAAGCTGTTGCTCCATTGATTTTGGTTTAAATGTATCAGAGACAATTGTAAAAGAAGAGGCTGATAGATCCAGACACTTCACAAGCTCAAAGTACTGTAGCCAAGTTAAGTTTGTTAATTTGTTTTCCAATGTTTCAAGCATTTCACAGTTGTGAACTATGCATGCGCTAGAAAGATTCATATCCAACTGGACCTGTATAAGGGTATTGAACATGCAGTAGTGTACAACTTGTTTTGTTTCCCCACACAATGGCAAGATCAAAGGATTTTTATTTCACAGTAGGACAGTGGGAGATTTATCTTTGACTATACAGTACAACAGTACAACATGGGAGTGGTTATTTCCATGAGAACGACATGTTTGGATACAATATTTTAAAAGTACAGGGATTAATGGGATTACTCAGAATTAAGTGTTAATTGGGCTGGTACAGTCTTTAAAAGCTGTTACAGTACCCTTGTAGTAATTTGGAGGGGAGGGGGGGGGTCTTAATCTTGTGTTATTTGTCTAGTTACAGTACTGATACAAAGGGGGGAAAACAATAGTAGTTACGGCGTACAGTTGTAAATCATTTAACAGTGAAATTGATTTGAGGACTGACCTCCATTACCTAAGTATGAATAGGGGTTAAATAAGGTCCTAATGATAGGTGTCTTCTACTGTATGTTGCTAACATTTGCCTTGTCTTATTCATTTTTTTATCTCAAAGGACAGCCATGAGATGCATCACCTCCTTCATATGAGTACCAGGGGCAGGACATACAGACACACACACATTAAAAAACGAAAGATGCAATTATATAGTGAGCTGGAAACTTAGGCTTGTGATTCATAAGAAGTATTCCATGTGAAATTGTATCCATGAATAAGATCAACTTTAAGAGTCTATTATGTTGGTTTGCTTGCTGCCGAATTGAAGACTAAGCTTTTGCTATAATTAGAGCCTCCCGTTGTCTATTGTGATTATATCTACTGTAAGCTTCTTTTTGACTTCTACAGTAAGAACTGTAGCAGTTTTGTCATTAACATTCCCTGTGAGGGTTTCTAGAGTATATGGATTGTGTCTTATTCTGCCTCCACCACCAACTTTTCAACTGTGACCATTTTTTTCATTCACTGTTACAGTATGCCCAGCTCGTCAACCCTCCCAGTGATGACAGACGAGCTAAACAGCCCTGGAAAGTGGTGGGCTGGTACTGTATTTCCTGCCACAGTAGACCTTGTAAAAATAAAAATATATTAAACAAATAGCTGGGAACAATCCAAAGTGGAGCAGTACTCCGCCTAGCCCCGTTCAAGTTGTCCCAATTTGAAGTCATGTCACATGTACTGTAGCATGAATATGTCTAGCTATGCTTGTTACAATAGCTACTTCACTCCTTGGCTTGTTTTATTTTGCCTGGATGTAGTACACCATAGTACATGCTCTGGTCATCAAGTTTTACATAAAGGTGCATTTTTTTATTTTTTCATATCGAATTGTGCGACCAATATTATCATTATTTCTAGTACAGTAAATAATGAATATATTGTAGAGTGTTTTTGTTTTCTGGATTACTGTAATTTCACTTTGAAAACAGCTTTAGTACATCGGTGGGAATGAATCTTCTTCCCAAGGACTGTAACTTGGCAACTCTGTGCTTCCTTTGTGGGGTCACTCATGATGGGATGCTTTCCATTTTAAATTGCCTGAAGATGCTCTCTGGAGGCAAACCTTGTACTTTTATTATTGGTTGAATAGCAAGTATCCTGGGCCACCAGCCAGAATGTATAAACTGATTGCTCAATAGTGATTCCTTGCATGGGCAGTGGGCCAACGACAGCATTCAATATTGGTTTGATCTGTTTTTACATAACACACATTGACTGTATTGTACCCTGTAGTATCTCTACTACGGTACATGCCATTTCCCATCTCTGCTTCTTGGTCGTATTAATGTGTTTTGATTCAAATAAACTGCCGTACTCCAATTAATTAATTTTATTTGAAGGTTATATTTGACAGAGATGTCAAATATAATCTTTTTTTTTTAATGCAGCAGTACTACATCATGCTATGGAGAACCCAATGATAGAAAAGAAATGGGGCAGTAAAAAGAAATACTCAACAATAATTGCAAGCAATATAATATGAAGGCCTTATATAGCCTACCTTGCCTGCATACTGACTTTCTGTAACAGTACATTTACTTTAAACGGCTTCTACGTGAAGGCTAAGTTTAAGGTTCTTTACATTTTTATAAATGTCTAAAATAGTATCGCAGGAGTATACTTATTTTATCTTAATAGATCATTTACTGTAATATATAATTTCATAATTATTTTTCAAGAATGAATTCTGCACTTATGCTTGAGGCTTAATTAATGATTTTCAGGTGAATGCCTCAGATTTCTTTTAGCATGATATATAATATATTTTTAAATTTAATCAGCAGTGTTTTGTAGGAACTGAGAGATCATGCTGTTTACCCTGCATTCCTGGCATTCTTCACAAAGGATACTGCAGTTCACTGTACACGGTTGATGCAATGAAAAAGCTTGTGCCGGACAATGGTTCTGTTCCATGAAATAGGCTATTGATACTCACTGAGCCCACGGCTGCCAACGAAACAGTGGCTGTTTTTATTTCACCGCTGATGGAGCCTGGCACTTAGCACATATTGATTGGCTTCCAGCACCCACCCTGGGGCTGAGCACAACAGACTGGAGAGGATAGTTTGAACTTTTATATTGGTTCCGATTTATGGGATTGATCAGGGGTGGCCATTGCCTGGGTTAATGTTCAATCTCAGGATTCTATGAACTAATTAGCCATAGCTGCAAGAAACAGGAACTGTCACTTTGAAAAGCAGCAAGTGCATGTGTGTTAAATCTAACTGGAGTTGTTGGCTTTCTTAACTTTGTGTACACAGTGTAGCAGTTTGCTTATGAAAGATGTGCATCCGGGCACGTTTTGTAATCTCGCGCAGTTGGCTGCCTTATGTTTTTGTTGAAGCAAGCTTTTGCCAAAGTGCAATGCTGAATTTGTCAGAATTTCTGAAAACGTAACCATGTACTACTGTACAGTACAGTATTGGACTATGCAGCTCATAAACACAGAAGGTACAAAATGTTACATTATATGCTGTACTGTAGGTTTGATTTCTATATCTGTGAAATACAGAAAATAAACTGTTTCAAGGACTAACGACATTCTGTATGACCTGTAACAAAATAATGAATTGTTCTTTTATTTTGATAAAAAGACTAATCACAAAATTAGATTGTACTGTAGGTTTAAATAATTGTAAATTTGAAAAATATTATATTCAGAGATTGAGCACTTAATTCAATACTGTACACACTCAAAAGCAATATTATTAGTACAGTATGTACAATAGATTTCCTTCCCTTCTGTAATAACCTACAGTGTCTTCAACTTCCTTTAGCAGCTAAGGTTACAAGCTGTTTACAATGAATTAGGTTCAGACCAGCTGACTATAGCATTGTTTTGCCTGACATATGTTTTCAATGAATGCTGCTTATTTCAAAATGATTTATTATTTCAAATTTTGCCACTGCCTACGTACTGTAAGAAGTTTGTGAAGCAAACCGGATTAATTGGGACTTTTAGGCTGTTTCAATTTCTGGCTGTTTCAGCCAGTGGCTTACTGACCTACTGCTAGATGGCCACAGCGACAGCCTTGTTTTTTCCCTCCTAATGCACGGTGTCATTTTAAGGACAGGGATGCATTGTATCTGCAGTTTTCAGGACACTTTACATCTGCTAGATTGCATCCATGATTAAATATTTAAGCACTTGATACTGCACAGATCTGTACAGGCTGTTTTTTTTTTTTTTTTTTCGAGAGAGAGTGCATTGTTATTTGAAGTTGCTTGAATAAAAATAATGTTTAGAGTGTGTTCTTGCCAGTAGTAACATCTGCAGGGAAAATGGAAGAGCCCAGTGTATTTGAAAGTAGACTCTTGCCCTGTCTGGGTTTGATAATAGTGTCTGTGTCAACCACTTACCAAGAAGAAAAATGCATCAGTGTGCTGTTACAGGTTTATTGGACCAGCTTGCAGTTATCTCATTTCATCCATCAAGTGAGTGGATTGTTGTGACTACAAAATGCAAGATTACAAGGGAAGATTGAAGGTACTGTACAGTATGTTGGCTTTTAAAGCTCTAGCCATAACTGGGAAGCCCCAGCATTACTGTATGTTAGGGATAGCTTACTGTATTATTGTAGACATGTCTGGGGGAGGGGACATTTTGTAAACAGTTATATAATTATAAATATCTATACGAATTTGCTTCACAGCAAATGATAATAAATATGTTGGTTGTATCCTGTGTTCTTGTATTCTATGTACAGTACAACTGAATAAAATTAAGTTTTAATTGTCAGTAATTGATAATAACTTATGTACTTTGGACATGCATCACAAATCTTGATACGAAATATATAGCCATTGTTGAAGCTGACACCCTGGGATCCTTCAAGAAGCTGCTTGATGAGATTCTGGGATCAATAAGCTAGTAATAACCAAATGAGCAAGATGGGCCGAATGGCCTCCTCTCGTTTGTAAACTTTCTTATGTTCTTACTGTACTGTACAAGGCTTAGACTAGAGAAACAAATTGCCGTATATTCTACACTATACACTATTTACAATTTTGTATAAAAATGTTGCATATCTTTGTGGTAATGTACTTTAGTGTAAAACAGATTTACTTACTAGGCTACAGATTTACTTACTAGGCTACAATGTCACTGTATTTCAACCTATCATTCAAATCAGTACAGTTGCTGTATTTCTGATGCGCGTGGCATTAGGATACGCCATGCACCCTGGACTACATTAGCTTTAACTGCATTCCCGGCGACAATGCTGCATCAATAATCTTTACCTGCATATAAGACCCAATGTATCAATATCTGTTCCATGATGGAAAAAAAACCTGGCAGATTTAAATTGTTTCATCAGCAACTGGCTCATCAATAAAAACAAAAAAAAAGCTGCAGCCGGTTGAAAACAAATCAAAAAGGAATAGAGTAACAATTGTGATAGTGTGTCCTTGTAAACTCCAAATACATATCAGTAAAAATAATATAGCATCTGTTTTGCATCTATTGAGACAAATTAGTTTACTTTGACATTCCGATATGTCGAAAGTGAAACTTAACTCAGTGTCAGCTGTTCAGCCGTTGCCCCCCACATTTGTCAGTGGTTTTGATTGACATATTGTGCGATTTGGTATTTCAACAAAATAATAAGGGGCGCGTACATGTCTGGAGGACTGCCTCTTATTGCTGTCAAGTCTGTCGCACTCACACCTGATGTTTTAAAGCTGATCGCAACAGGGAAGTGCAATTGTTCTCATTGAATTTGTTATAACACAATGAAGCATTTAAAATACAAATGTATGCTACTTAAAAAAAACTAGCAATAGATATATTCTTCGTTCCTGTGTATGAGGATTCCAATACCAAAGTGAGGCATAAATGTAGCGCAATGAAGCATTTAAAATAAAAATGTGTGCTACTTTTTTATGTTTTTGTGCATTCCTGTGAGGGTTCCAGTACCATAGCGAGACTTAAATGTAATACAATATGTTTTTGTATGCAAAACCTGATATACAAATGTATTGTTTATCCCACAATCAGCAAGCTCTTTGGAATCAATATTGCAAAACACTTAATTTTCTGCTTAGTGGAAAGAAATATACTGTAGCGGCCGGCTATGTGCGGGTCTTCTGGCGGTCAATGAAGAGACAGACAACAGGGTGCAGCGAAAGCAGTAAAACTCGTTTTCACACTATTTTATTCAAAGGGCCTATATTTCTCTCTCTCTCTCTCTCTCTCTCTCTCTCTCATATTCCCTGCTCTACTCAATTCCCTCAATTGGCATGCAGCATGCCCTTTTGTGGATGCTGACTCCACCCACTCACCAACCATTGGCCCATCGATATCCACTCGCATTCATATACACATGCAGAACCGACAGGCAGGCTGCTAGGGAGAGAGATTAGCCGGCAAAACAGACCCACTCACATCAGCGCACAACACAGGAAACATTATGTGTACAGTATACAGTTCGTGTGTTTGCCCCGCCGCTACTATATATGACAATCATATGGGGAATCCCCCACGACGGCCCCCTCGCGGCAGTATTACAATGAATTCCTCTCTCGCTCCGTCCTTGATACAGCCCTACGTGTGTCGTCTGGCCCGCGGGCCGCAATTGGCCGACCACTGCTGTATAGCATAGTTGGATAGTGAATTATTAATAAAAATGTATTAGCATGTGTTGCATTTTATTCACTCTTATTGTTTGTTTTTGTTTTTTTTAACCCTTTTAGCAATGCTGAAATAGTACTGTAGGATAATTGGTTCTATGCTTTTAACCCCCCCACCTAGCACATATGGTAATAATCTGCCTGTGGCAATGTTCAGCCACTTAATACTACATTCAAAGCAGATAAAGCCTCGCTATAGCAGGCTGTGTGGTCCAGTGGTTAAAGAAATGGGCTTGTAACCAGTCCCCGGTTCAAATCCCACCTCGGCCACTGACTCATTGTTTGACCCTGAGCAAGTCACTTAACCGCCTTGTGCTCCGTCATCGGGTGAGACGTAGTTGTAAGTGACTCTGCAGCTGATGCATAGTTCACACACCCTAGTCTCTGTAAGTCGCCTTGGATAAAGGCGTCTGCTAAATAAACAAATAATAAAATAATAATGTTAATGTTACTGTCTCCATGCATTTAAAGGCCCTGATGTGTTCTGATAATTCAAAAACTACAAACATTCTTACTTATTCGTACAGGTAATTGTTTTTAAAGAATGCTAAACTTACCTAATTCAGAATGCTGACTATATATTCAGGCTGTAGGAGCGATGTTTAATTTAGAAAGCATAGTCCTTTGGGTTTAAATGGTTGTTGCGTATTTAAACTATTGCATCCTTAAATGTTAACATTTTAAACGTACACTGATGTACAGTATTTGTTTGTTTTGTACTAGTTTCAATTGCTACATTAATCTTCACATGCAGTATTTAAATACATTAATGCGCAATACTGTAATGTATATCAAGATACTGTATCATGACATTTATATACAGTAGTATACTTTTTTGTCAAATTGCCTTGAAATGGTTAATAACATCCCATGAGGTTGGATGTCTTTTGCACAATTCCTTAAGACACTCTCCAATGATATAACTCTGCTTGGCATACTTCTATTGCCCTTTGGTAGAATGTGTTGAGGTAGGACGTTAAGAGAGTTGCAGTATTTCATCCAGCCAGTGATGGTGAACTGCTTCATTCTGCTGCTGTGTGAGGAATGATGGAAGCCTTTGACCTGGAAGCAATTCTGAAGGCCTCAACTGTACAACTGTGTAATATAAAAACAAACATGAATGTGGAGTGTTTTTTTTTCCCCTGTGTGGAAATAAACTGTACAACTACTGTATTAAACAAGTGCAAAAAATAGCACCATATTTCTGAAAAGAAAAACAAATAAATAACTTACAGTAGGGGTCCTCAATACAGTACGTAGTCAATTTGCTATTTCATTTTGCTTAGAGAAAAAAAACAAAGTACTTTTAAAAATCAGATCCTAAAATGTTGAGCTGTCTCTGTAGATATTTTTTTGAATAGACCTGTTGTTTAAACTCTGATTTAATGGTAATAGGAGGCTGTGTGGTCCAGTGGTTAAAGAAAAGGGCTTGTAACCAGGAGGTCCCCGGTTCAAATCCCACCTCAGCCACTTAACCTCCTTGTGCTCTGTCGTTCGGGTGAGATGTAATTGTAAGTGACTCTGCAGCTGATGCATAGTTCACATACCCTAGTCTCTGTATGTCGCCTTGGATAAAGGCGTCTACTAAATAAACAATTAATTAATTAATTAATTAAGGAATTATATGTGGTACCTCTGTTACATGTTGTCCCTGTATAGTGTCAGGATCTTTCCTACTACAGTAGATGTACTGTATGCAGTACTATCCCAGCAAGTCTGCTGTATATTGTGATGAGTGTGTGAAAGAAGTGCTGGAAATAGAATGCGAAAAATATTATTTTCAAGGAAAGAAGACTGGCTAAACATATGGTGAACAGTAGGATAAGCTGCATGAAAGGAAATGAACCAAAGTAATAAAAGACGCTTCCAGCACACAGTACTCATCTGCACCATGAAAGGATTTGGGATGCTGCATATTTAGCAGTCCAGTCCTATTATGTTAAATTACAAATATACTATTAAATTAATTTCCCTTTGTACACTAGTCGATCACTGTGTGTTTCAGTTCGTAAGAATGATAGCAAATTCTGTTCTGTTCTGAATCATTCCCACCTACAGTTTAGGAAATTGCATGCATTGGGTATGCAATGTATGAAATATCTTGGCTCTTTCAAATTCAATAATGATTCCCAGGTTTAGCTTCAAGTACATCTGCCCATTGTAACTGAAGATTAACATCATTCCTGTTCTTTTGTTTTACTATATTGTGTCAGATGTCGCTTCAAATCTTCAAATCTTGTATCAAAATAGTTTTATTTTCATTACATAGAAAATATACAACAGTGGTCTTTATTCAACTGTCTACTAACTCCAATTGAACAGCATTGTGTCACAAACAATTTAATAACTGTTTTAAAGATTTAATGGTGTATTGCTGTTTGCATGCGAGTAGAAGTTTGGCGTCCCAGACAGCTCTTGGTTTTATAGCTGTAACACATTTTCTAGTTTATAAAAATTGAGTACTTTGGAAACTGGTTTGTGTTACTATATGAATCATGGCTGTACCAAGATTGTTAGTGTACAGAATCGACTGTCATTTGTTTAAGTATTCTTCAATAAATACCAGACGGTTTCTGTTTAGTTCACTTCAATGTACAGTTGACATCTAGGTTACAGTATTTGTTATTTCAGTGTTTGACCGTGTGTGGTAGCTGCTTCTTCAGTTATTCATACAGACACATGAGCAGAAGATATTTTTTAAGAGAAGAAACTTTAAAGTTTATTTTTGTTCTGTAAACAAGTACTGTATTTTTAAGCCATTAAGCCATCCATCTTTATTTCTGCTTTTGGCTAGAGAACAGTCGTACATTTTCAGTTGGCGTGTGAAGTACAGGGTAGCAGGAGGTAGTCTTTATGTGTAATTACAGTGGTTAGTGCTAGTGCTTTTGCCTTTTAAATCATATGCAAAATTATACCTGTTTTAGACCATATGTTTGTGTCAAGTTTAAAGACACAAATTGGCTTTTACATAGTCTATAAATCTGTACACGCTTAACCACTACAGTACCTAGAGTGTTTTACTGTAGATGACTGTCATTCAAGTTGATTACTAGCACTTTGAGCAGTCTGTATGCAGTGCTGAAGGTATTATAGATTGTATTCTTAACAAGTTTTTAAGGCTCCCCTCAGCCTTAACCTCTATTCAACAATTTAGGTTACCACAGTTCAGACCCTGGCTACAGGTAAGAAAAATGTCTGCAGATAGCCTGTTATGCTGATGAAAAAAGAAATACAGATAGCATATTATGCTGATGAAATTTGAATTGAAACAAACACAAATCAATGTTTTCCGAGTGATTCACACACTAATTGTTAGTTAAATAAAATATAGGTCACTTTTCCATTGTAAAAATAAAATGGTATAAAAATCCAATTTAAAAAGCACAAACTTTCATAATGAAAAAATACAAAGGGTAATTTGGCAAAAAAAAAAATATTCAGGGTATTTTTACTAAACTCGGTCAGTCTGTCAACAAGAGCTAAATATAGCGCTTGTCTGTGTCCTGTAATTAAAGCTTTTTTTAAAACCCTCTATGCCATGTGTTTCATAGTTTAGGGTAAGCAAGTTCAACTGGATTTCATATAACATGTTGTCCGTTGGTGAAGCAAATGTTTGATCGATGCATTGTTAAATGTTAAAAATAGTATTCTTTCAGAAATCCTAGATTTTCACGGAGAATTGGATATTATTATTACACGGCACTATGAAAAAATACAACCTAGTGATACAATAGCACAAATAAGCAATGTCAGTAGGGCTGCAATGGTTCGGAACACATTACCGAGGGAAGGTTCGAACCTGATGGTACTCATTTGCATAATTTATTGGTGACGTCACCATGCCCACTTGTTTATATTTGATTGAAAATCCTATTTTACAGGTAATCCATATAAATGGAATAAAACATTCCCATGTAGTTTATAACCCATTTCGTGAAAGCATACGTTGTACTAGTTAAAAAGCAGAAGTAAGTTAGTGAGAATATATTGCACAAATATAAATGAAAACAGAAATCAATGTACTTCAAGATTGTGTTTCGTTCACGTTCTCTCCTACTCGTTTCATAACGCAGGGAGCTGATACTTGAACCATGTCATAGCTACTTTCTCTTTTTTTTTTTTTTTTTTTTGTATAAGAATTTGAGCAAAACTAATCATTATCTACCTATTGTGCGTTCATTTTGGGGGGAATAACACCCAATTACAAAACAGCAACAGCCATTGAAATGTCTATATACATTAGCAATTGATACACTGAGACATGAAAGGAGTTAGAATGTGTATTGCACGGTTGCATTTAAGTGTTGCAATTTTAAGCCCGTTCTGTCACAATTAAATTTCATTCTGTCTAATCTCGTCCTTTCTGCAGTACTGTACTTGACAACTGTAATTTCATATTATTATTATTATTATTATTATTATTATTATTATTATTATTGTCGGGGACGAATTGTGCACCCATTGCTTACCTGAACATTAGGTACATCCTAGAACACTTCGCTGCCGCTTTAGACAGCTCTTCTTTCTTCTTTCTTTTTAAATGTTTTTGAGTTGGCATTGGGGCTTACAGATGGAAAAATCACACAGTGAACATGTGATTGAAAATTCCTGGAAGCGCGGTCATATTGAGCTCAGTCTAACAGCGTCCCTCCCTCGTTTGCCTGTCATTAACCAATGATACAACACGTCTTTCTCATGGAAGGAGCACAATAAAAGGAATGGCAACGATAATACATTATGATATGAGTCTTTTTCTCGCAGGATGAGATTAGACAGATTTGAATTGTGACAGAACGCGACAATTGACACTGAGCAAGTTTGTGAATGAGGGACACCGACAGCAATGACGGGCAGGCTTACAGGCAACTTTTGCCGTAATGTTTTTCTTTAAATTTGAGAGGCATTGCGGCAAGCAGCTTGGGTACTGCGGCAATTGCCTACATTGCCGTCGGTTATTTCGCGCCCTGAAAATGTCTTGCCGCATTCCTTATTATCATTGGAACAAAAATGCAGTAAACTTTAGTATTTGCCAAACTAGCTTGTTACTTATCTGTAAATATCTCTGTCTCCTTGTAAACTGAAAATGATTTGAAGTGTTTTCTTTGCAGTGCTTTGATTTAAGCAATTAGAACGCTTTCAAGGCTCTGTCACAATTTAAGCTGTTATTTAAAAGTGGCTATTTTACAGTGGAGGTGTGTGTTTTTTTTTTTTTTTGTTTGTTTGTTTTTGCAAACAGGAACAGTGTGATGTATAGTATACAGTTTGGCTATTATTGTACTTGTCTTGGCTATCAGTCAGTTGTCTGTGTTAAAATTCATATTGACGGGCTAAATGAAATGTAAGCCATCATTTAATTGCCCAAGGAATACATAAACAGTATTTTATCAAAAGTCATTAAGAGATCCAAAATCGGACAGTTTTATTTGCACGATGCCATTTTTTATTTGTTTTTCCTTGTCGGATACATTCTATTGTGTGGGTTAAATGTTATATACATTTAGTACTGTACCAATATTCTAATCTGATTTAACAACAACACAATATATCATTTCAATGTTTTACAGCCATTGGGCTGTATTAATAAAGCATCAGTGTGCCTGTTGAAGTACCAGGCCTGTGCATTTAATCATTGAAAACATTTGAATATTGCTGGCAAATTCCCAATTTCCCATGCATTATCTTCATGTCAGGAATAAAGGTCATATCCTGGAAAATAGAATATATCTCTGCATAAGGATAGGAAGCCATGTAGATTACACTATTATACTAGAATGGTAACAAAACCTGCCAGCAGGGGTTTTTCCTGGATTACGCTTTTAATCTGCAGACGGACAACTGTGACACCTGCGCCTTTGTTTAAATTAAAGGATTAGAGAATGCGCACAGCGATACTGAGGAAAGACATAAGAGACCTGACCGTTCAATAAAAGGCAACATATACAGTAATGATACTGTAGCTTTTGTTAATTTGAACCTCTGTAAAATGTATTTTCATAGAACAGTTAATGATAAAAGCAAGTTTATATTTTAGATTTTATGCCTTCATACTGTAGGATGACCTGCCACATAATTTTTTTCCATTAACATGAACAGTAACCACACCTCTAGGGGTAATGCTGACTCCCAGGGTATTGTCTTTTAGTTACGGCTGCATTAGCCACTTGAGAGAGTCTAACCCACGGGGTTATGCTAATGGGTTCCTGCTGCTATAGTAATGCTTTACCTTATGCCCTAGTTTAACATGTAATGTATCTTTCAAACTGTGATGCATTGTTAAGAAATCACTCTCCCTCATCAGTATTCCAGACGTTTGCTGGATCATGTTGGCGCTCTAAGGGCTATACTGTAACTGGGAATTTATTTTTTTTAATCTAAAGTCACTACTGTATATATGTGCAGGCTAGGGCAGGATTTTCAAAAAACAGTGTTATTGTATCGAACTTGTGGTATAGTAATGAGAGCTTTAGTAGCAAGTGCTTTTCAGACAAAACGTGTAAATTAAATCAATCCGTTAATGCTTTGAAATTGAATCGATGAGGTTGTTCATGAACGCATTTCTCGTTAAAAAGCTTAATTTTTAGAAACTAACAATCTTGTACTACTAGTCCAAAGAACTAGTACCTTTTGAAACTTGCTAGTCCTGATGTAAATGTGCTAGTCCTTATGTGAAGTGCCTAAGTTGGAATCAACAACAACAGTTGGGGTCCCTAAAATAGGCTTAGATTTTATTTTGCTAAAAAATTCATTATGGTAATTGTTTGTTTATTAGTTTTAAAATGTTTAGTAAAACGTGGCCTACTGTTTGACTTCATTAGAATTCAAAACGATAAACTTTGCATCCCGCGCAGAGGGAAAACACAAACGTAAAACGTCATTAAGTGGGGTTGGCATTGCAGGGGAGATAAAGGGAGGTTTCAGTTCTGAGTTTTCTAAGCATCATTTGTGAATGCTTATTCACCACTTCTACACCCTGTTAGAATATTGACTTCCCTACATTATTTTAACGCAAGACTGAACGTGGGAGTATATGTGTACATTTGTTTTAAGTACTCGCCCAGAGGACCATTGAGACACAGACATCAAATTGTCCTCATCAGATTTAATTCACCTCGGGCAAGCGGGCGAGCGTGAGTTTCTAACCCTGATAACGAGATCAATAAAAATGAATGGAAGCATAATTCGCTGTTATGGAAACTACAAGCGTACAGGGAGGCAACTCTCCCACCAGCGAGCAGCAGCCAAATGAAAATAAAAAATAATGGAATTATCTGTCGTGTATAATTTGTAAACTTCATTTAAAATTGTGCATTTTGTCTTGCAGAATGTACATTTATTTAGAACACTTCACATGTAAAATACTTACGATTATCTGGCGTGTGGGTAAAAATCGGACGGCACGGATTAAAATAAATAAATAAATACAAATTAAACCCCACTAGTCATTTACCCTCTTTCGGGGGGATATTTTGGCACAGCTTACTGTTTTAATGTGCATTTTGCAACCTTTTTTTTTTTTTGGTTAAAAAGAAAAGAAATGCCGTAAGCCATATTGGTTGGAATTTATTTTCTTATGTTGATATCTACGTTGATATCTATGTTGATATTTTTTTCTGTATTTTAGTATGCAAAGTCGGCTATAAATAAATACGTTTTGAAGTGCTGTTTGTGTTAGTAGTTGTTAGCTATAGTATACATGTATACCATGTATGTAACACTTCATTATATATTTAATACGCTTTTAAAATTACAATAGAACTCCCTATCCAATACACAATTTGTTTAAAATTAATTGTTGATTAATAAATCATGCATTTTCTGTTACTCTTTGCTCGCCTTCACGATAAATAAACTCAACATGATTAGAAGTAGCCGTTTCAGCAATAAAACAAACGTTCCGTAAGTTTTTACAAATGGTTAAAACAAGTGAATAAATCTCATTCATAACCACAAGTATAGAAAAGGCTAAAATGTTTTCATACAAATATTGAATTATCTAGGTTGTCTGTAAGAAATTAACTCTAGGGGCTCCCGAGTGGCGCATCCTGTAAAGGAGCTCTGGATAGAGTGCAGGATGCTCCCTATAGCAGGTTCGAATCCAGGCTATGTCATTGCCGAACGTGACCGGGAGTTCCCAGGGGGTGGCGCACAATTAGCAGAGCGTCACCCGGTAGGGAGGGCTTAGGTCGGCAGAGCAATCCACGGTTCACAGCACACCAGCGACCCCTGTGGCTGATAGAGCGTCTGTGGGTCTGCAGTGGAGCCATTCCGATCTGCGTTGGCGTTTCCAAATTGTTAAGAAAAATGGGGTAAAAACTTTGGCAACGACTAAATTTATAAAAAAAAAAAAAAAAGAGAAATTAACTCTGGTCCTATACACTCTCTCTCTCTCTTTTTTTATTGGCCCTTTTCCCTGTGTTGTAAAAGTTCAGTTTCTCTGACTACTGGCTGCAAAGAAGGCCTTTGTTTTTCTTTGTTTAGAGAAACACAGACTTGGGTAGATCTCAGGAAGCTAAGAAGGAAACCAGTAATCTGAGAAAGAAGCCTCTGCAAACAGGCAACTTCGGCCGAGAAGGTTCTTTAACAGCTGGGCAGAGGATTGACATTTTCCAGCTTTTAAAAAAAACAATAGCGCAACTGTGTTTTTGCAGTTTGTGCCAGATTACTGTGAGTCATATATTATTCAGGGTGGGGGTAAGGCATAGTTGTTACATATAGCCAAAGTTCTCGTGGGCCACTGGTGGTGGGTGGAGGGAGTTGAATTCTCCTGGGAATTATCAATCTAGGTAGGTTGTAAGGATTTGTTAAGAGAAAGACAGTGTAGGAGGTGGGTCCAGTTTTGCTACAGAAAAATATTTCATCATACTGGAATGCTTTCCTGAAATGTTTCAATTAGAGTTAGTTTAATGTGCAGTAAGTGGAAGTTTTGACAGAGTCTTTATTTACTTATATGCTGATGTGAATATAACGGTATTAATAACCGGCCCTTTTGAAAGGTTTGTCAAAATGTTTTACTACTGTAATGTACTTGCAGTATACTATGAAAGCGAAGGTAACTTACAGTATAAACCTAGATTTCCTATAAGCACAATTAGCCCATATTTTATATATATTGGCAATCTAAATGTTAAAGTGACTGGATTTTTAACTTGAAAAGTATCAACTTCACAAAACCAGTAGATTTTGCTTTAAAATCTTTTTACCATAGCACAATAAGCAGAAACAACAACCATGTTATTATTTGTTCACATAATGGAAGAATAAGCAAATCCTGTTTGCCTTACAGTATTGGACTAGTCCATGGAAATTCATTACTGTAAAAAATACAAGCTCAGCAGTAGTGCTGAAATGGCAGCATTAACTTGTGACTCCACATTAAAGAATGCTGGGACTTAATTCATGAAGAGATCTGTTCCATTGATCAATGAAACAGCAACCACAGCCATACCACAGATTTCAAGAATCAAAACACACCATCAGGAAGGAATTCTAGGTCTAGTTCATGAATGTCACTTGGCAATATACAACCTGTATTTATATCCCTCTGATTCATTAATGTGCTTTTATTCAGTGACCATGGAACAAATAATAAACATTTCCACAAACTGGCTCATACTGTTTTATTAAAATGTACAGATGCAATACACATTTACAGTATGGATACAGTACACTTGCATTGTTCGGTATTCTGTGGAGACATGGAAAATATATACTGAGCATCAAAAGTAACTTATCACTTATTTGAGCATCAAAAGAAACATATGACTTATATTTGAGCATCAAAATAAACTTATATTTGGATAAAACTCACTAGATGTGATCGAAAAATGACAAACTCTGTTTTAAAGCAGGTGCAGTGACTTTTTATTGTGCTGATTAACAATTGACATCACGAAGATGCTGCAAAATGATCTGTCGATCTTGGGCCGGTGTTGTGACTCTTGGTCTCCCAGTTCGTGGCCTGTCATTGACAGTGTGTGTCTACCGTGTGTTATACCGTCTTGCCAGGTTTGAAATCGCTGGCTGTGAGCAGCCAAGACGACGAGCCACAGTACCCTGCCCTAGTCCAGCCTCCAACATGCCGATTGCACGAAGGCGCTGCTGTCTTGACAGACGTGGCATATTGTTGTTTTTTTTTTGTTGTTTTTTTCTGTGATTTTCTTTATTGCTTTTATTCAAGCTTGCAATTCAACAGCTGAAATCACTCCATATCCAGTGTCCAATCAACTGTCTCACTAATTAGGTGATTAAGTGCATATGCTTCAGTCATAGTCACTCAAGCGTGTCATGGTCAAGGATGAATGATTGAGTGATTTAAAAAGAAACCAAAAACATTTAGTCAATGTCCATCATTTTATATACCTTATTTATTCTTTTTTTTTTAAATAAATGTGTTATAATAGTGTTAAGTTTCTTCTGATGCTCGGCATACTTGCTTAATTAAAATAATCCCTGTAGTTCTACAGTTTCTAACCTTACTTTGCCAGTGTAGCATAATATGGATTTTGTTTCTTCTTCTAGCCTTCCAGTAGAGAACAGTTTTAGGGGAGACTTTCTCATGGTGATGTCATGTTGAAGTAATGCGTTTTTGAGAAAACACTACTTTCCCCCAAAAACTTATTTTTTTCCCAATTTAATTGTGGGGTCTGAACACTGTTTGTCTTCATAATGTTTGCTGGACATTTGATTGAGGTCTGTAATTCGGCGGTTGACGCAGCACACATGGCAATTTGACTGACGCAAATATTATTTTCTGTCTGGAATGACAGAGCGCTGTATATGTCCCTGGGTCAACTCCATGCTAAACATTGCTGGCATTCATATTTCAGTCCAGTTATTGAGCATGACAGGTGTGAAGGTAAACCACATTAAAAAGGGAAATATATGCTGCAGTACCATATGTTGACCATGACCTGGCATGTGTCGTGTTAAGAGGTACTGTAGTTAGATTCCTTTTTAATTATTATTTTTAGTTTTGTACAAACTGGTGACCGAATGCTTTAGACATCCATTAGCTACATAGGTGGTATGTGCAGTTTTAAAAAACTGTAAACACCTGTTATAGCACACATGTATTTTAATTTTAAAACATGATTTCTGGTACTACTTTAGGTTAAAGGAAGCTTTTAGTTTCTATGCCTTATTCCTAAGTTATTTTTTTTTTCTCTTGGACTCACTGGACCATTTCACCTCAGTAATATCTTCTGGGTCAAAGCATATTACTGGCTGAAAACCATGTCAGTCAATGTGGGAAGAAGCTGACTGGTTATTGGCAGGAAAGAAGTCAGTTAAGTGGTGTGGACAAGTTCACTCTCCAGGTGAAATGACCCAGAAAGTACAGTACATGACACTCTGAAAGCGTGGCCTGTGAACAGTTTTCTTGAACCATCTAGTTTTGAAATGAAAATACATGACTGCTACAACGTGTTTCTTTTCAAAACTGCACATTTGAGACCTGTTCAATAAATACCAGTAGATGTGCATAGCGTAGACATTGTATGGAACCATTAGCTACAATTACTTTAAGTAATGCAATGGCAAAGACGGTGAAGATTTAATTCTGCTTGTCAAATTTGAAATAAACAAGGGGAGACCTTTTGGTTATATCTCATTGTCATTCTGTTCCATGCCTCTCCTGTAGTCACCTGTCACTTCCTCACAGTCAACAGTTTAACCAAATTATGAATTGGTTCCCTTGAGCTGTAGCCATTTTATTTTATCTAAGGGATTCCAGATTTAAATTTTAAATGAGAATCCTCATCCTTGATTCAGCAGAATCCTATAATTCTGTCAGCAGGTGGGTTTGAGCCTCTTGACTATCTTTGATTTATTTAAAATTAAAACACTTTGGTTAAAAAAAAAAAAAAAAAAGAAAGTTTGGTTATTTAGCACAACAAGAACACTTTTCAAGTGGGAACACTGACATGTTTTAGATTGGAAGTACTATCAACAGTACTGTAGCACTCCACACATACCAAACAGCCAACCACTCTACCTCCTGATCCGATATACAGAATATTCCTTTTGAATAAAGAATTTATAACAGCATATTTCTATTTATTCTTTTATTGTATGCTTTTGTAAATGTTCTTATTGAATTAAAAAGAATAGAACTGAAATATATAACTTTTTTTTAAATTAAAAGGCCTGATATTTCTGTTTCTTTATAAAGAAAAAAGGACACGATCATACAGTTTGAACACAGCATTTATTTATACTTTACACTTCAAACAAAAATCATTTTTTCGAACAAGGCAGTGGAATAAAAATGAGTTTATACGTTGCCATTAGCCGGCCATTTTTTTTATAATACATTTTAATGCGATATAAAGATCTGGCCAAACCAAATACAAAAGGCACTGTCTGGACACTGTGAATGTAACTTGTGGAAAGTTCAGTGCAATTTGTTTTACATGATTAGCAGGAAATATACTAGCATAAAGTTCCCAGAAGGAATAACTAAAAGAAATCTGGGAATTTTAAATGGATGGAAACCAGCACACCATCTACAGTCTAATCCAGTAAAGGGAACATTCTTACTTTACCGTCCAAGAAATAAGGCTTGCAAATGAACAAGCCGTCATTTGTGATTTTTCAAGCAATTTTCAGAGTACAGTGGGACTATAACCACATCAAAAACAAACAAAATTATGCATTTGTATGGAGACAATGCATGCTTTAGGTTTGTTGTAAATAAACACTAACATGTCTGTAAAACCTTGAAGTAACACAAAGTTGTCCTTTTTTGTTTTCAACCTCAAGTCTTCATTGAAGCCTGATGACATATCCCAGTGACCAGTTACTGGAATCTGGATTAACAATACATTCCATTACGCCAACCTGTTTCTTTTTCACGCTTTTTGGTATACTGAAAAGCTTTTAAGAAGGGGATCCCACAGACCAGCTAACAATCACAGTAGCAAAGAACTATTAAACAATAAGCAATTTCATGTTGCTTTGCAGAAAAACATATGTGCTAGTTAATGAAAAAAAAAATCTACTATCAAACTAGCACACGCTGCTCATTCTCTTGAGACACCCAGGGAAACTGAATAGAGTGTTTGTGCCAAGCTGTTAATGCCAGTCCCTGATGCCTCATTCCTGGTATTCAGTCAGAAACAGGTTGGGGCTCCATCTATTCCCAGTGGAGATATCATATACACATAGAGTTTAAGTTAATATTTTCATTGTTTTAAACTTGATTTTATTTAAACTAAATTATGTATTTTATTCTATTTAGTGCAGTGCAGATCCCAGCTGTGGGTGATGTTGCAGGCAGTTGGCAGTTGGCTCAATTAATATTTAAAGCATTGCTATGCAGTCGCTCACCCTCACCTTTTATTTTTCCAATATATCAGATGGGAGCAGGTTATTTCTAGAGATATTATGAGCTATATTCCTTGGCTGAGTTTATAAGAAACTTGATTTTAATATTTATTTCTCATCTTACATTTTCATTTTGATAAATTTAATAATACATTTTTTTGTCTCCCAAACCATTGTGTGTTTTTTTGTTGTTGTTGTTGGGTTTTGGTTTAGTTTTATATATATATATATATTGTATACATACTGGTACATTGCTATTGGAATAAAGGCAGGATAAAGCAAGGAGGTTATTGGATGGGTAGGCCTGTACAATTTGGTGTCAGAATTACTGTGGGTATTTCATAAACTGTTGGTACTGTAGAATGACTAGCACTGTCCACTCCACTTAGCAAGTTACTGAATTAAAATGTGTGCCTGCCAACAGTTTGCATTATCAGCTCAAGAAAGGTTTTGATTCTGTTCGTACTGTACTCTACTGTCGTTCCATTTCCATTGCTCCTAGTCCTTTAATTTACTAAGACATCAGTCTTCCTAATCAGAATTGTAGTATTGTTCTGTTAGGTAACTAAATCCTGAAAAGAGTGCCCTAGTGCTTAAATCCTCACTGCAAAAGCTGGATTTGCAGGTCTTTTGTTTAACACGTTTACAGTTGTTCAGTAGGTGGTAGGTTAACAAGCCATATAAAAATTCTCTTTTGCGATCCTGTAATTATCACTACCCTCAGCTGGTCTAAATCTTAACACTTTTGTTTATTGAAATTGGCACCATGTGTTGGTTTCAATTTGGAATCTTGCTTGCTGTAATGGAAAGGGTATTCCAAATGGAAAGAAATACACTGTAATTGGATGCCCTTTTAATTACTGGTGATTTAAATTATTAGTGAAAGAAAGAAAACACAACGACTCCCTTGTTTGGAATGGAAAAAGAAATTAGATAATGTTTAGAACATTTTCCATAAAATTCTAGGTAATACAGTAGGTACTGGTACCACAGTGTTGTTAAATTTATTTATATCTTTTTTACTTCGGCTTATTCTAAAGTGTTGTAGAAATGTTCATACTGTAGCTAAACTGGCAGTAAAGGAAAAAAATCTGCTATGTTGAACTTTTTATCCCTACAGTACTATATTTATGAACAAACATGTGAAACAGCCTTCTCCAGCAACAGCTAGAGTAGCATGCTTTCCAGGGGTCTGCAGACATGATGTTATGTTATAATCTTATAATATAGATAAGAAAGTTTACAAACGAGAGGAGGCCATTCGGCCCATCTTGCTCGTTTGGTTGTTAGTAGTTTATTGATCCCAGAATCTCATCAAGCAGCTTCTTGAAGGATCCCAGGGTGTCTGACCCTATTTTCTGTTCTGAATGCCCCTTTATCTAATCTCCATTTGTGACCCCTGGTCGTTGTTTCTTTTTTCAGGTCGAAAATGTCCTCTGGGTCGAAATTGTCAATACCTTTTAGAATTTTGAATGCTTGAATCAGATCACCGCATAGTCTTCTTTGTTCAAGACTGAACAGATTCAATTCTTTGAGCCTGTCTGCTCAAAAAAAAAAAAAACTGTGAATTACTGTTGGTTGTAATGAAGAAAACAATACAAGTCTGCATGCCATCAAATGTCATGCCATTTTACCAAAAATATCCATGTGTGAAATTTGAATATTATGCACCATTGTGACTTTTCTTGGTTATGGTCAAGACAAGTACATGTGACAAGACTCAAAACTCAAAGTAAATGCAGCAGTACTGGCCTGGGATGTCCTAGTCTTTCATTCTGTCCCTTCAAAGCACACTGTATGCAGAATCAGGAATGTAGTTTAGGAATGCCCTACGATTGGTGACACTTATGATTGATGTTCTGTAGTATGAGCTGTGATTCTGCTTTTTAGTTTTTGAAAGGACATTTTCCTTTAACCTTGCCTGGGAATGTGACCTCATGTCTAGGAGCTAAAAGACACTGTCATTGTGATATGTTAAGAATTCATTCAATTAATTTAGCGGTCCATTTATTCAGCGCCTCTCAAGCGCATCAGGTCCAATTTATTTTCACACGTGCTGTTAATTTTACATGCGCTGTTTAAAAGTATTTTTTTTTTTCACAGTAAAACAGGTTTAAAAGGCACTGCATATCAACAGGACACTCAGTACTGCATCTCTAGCCCTGCCCCACCCCTTGCTCGCTGTATTTTTCACATATCTCTTCATAGTGCATACCAATGAGTCATCTCCTGATCACTCGTTTTATCACCAATGGAATAATGCGATCCAAGTCATTATTTTATTACTATAACATCTCATATTACCGTGATATTCTTTGAGCGCTGGATGCGGAAGCAGCTACTTTGTTTGTTTATGTCCGTGGTATCTCTGTGGTGCAGGGGCTATGTTTATTGCTCAGATCTGCCCCCTTTTTTTTCGGCTTCTCTCGTCTCCTATTGGTCTCACTCGGCCATTGAAAGGTTTTCTCTGCTTTTTCCGGAGAAAAAACGACTAGAGACCTGTGCTTGACGTCCTTTTGATGATGTCGGACAGGGTCCGACATCGGACCGGAAAGGGAAAATTGTAATGTCACCTACCTTCAGTTTAATTAATTGAAACCTGTACTTACCATAGAACATAATGTAATACATAACAAAGTTGTTATCAAACCACTTTCTATGCAGTACAATCAAACCAGTTGGAGGGGGTGTTTATACAGCTTTTGTTTGTTATCCCAGTCAGTGAGGAGGCTGGTTTACTGTATCTGGCCAAAAACATCCTGTGTCAGCAGAGAGTCTGTTCTGAAGTTGTTTTCAGTGCTAATGCAGTCCTCTGAAAGAACAGTGGGTGTGCATTGTAAAGATCATGAGGTCTAATCAAGACTCTGTGCTGAATCAGCCCTGAACTTTAATTTGACGTGTTTAGCTTAGTGGAAGCATCACTACAGTGTATCCCCTATTTTGTTTGTTGACATTATGCTGTAGGGATATTGATCCCAAGTTAATGTACAGTGAGGGTTATGTAGTGTAGCCGGTTCCTGGAGCGGGACGCCTCATTCAAGTAAGGCTAGCGCTTGCCCTGTGTTGCACCTTTTATTTGTAGTTTTTGTACTGCGTTTTATTTTGCCTTTTGTACAGCTTGCTGTATGTGTCCTCTGTGTCATCGTTGGTAGTGTCACATGACCTGTTTGTTAACTTTCTGTTTCGTGGTTAATAAATCCTGCGCGCCTGTGTTGGCGTTTCAACTCAAACTCCCATGTCTCTCCGTCTTGCAATGCGGTTACCCACACGTGACACGAGTACCTTGTCACAATACCGTTTAAATGTTGATCAATATGAAGTAATCTTCATAAAACTACTATGTATTTGATGTTCAATTTAAATTTGCCGCTTTGTCATTATTCTGATACAGAAAAATGCCAAACCCTGTTATAGTGAACACCCTGATATAACGAACATTTCTCCAGGTCCCATGGGGGTTCGTTATAGTGAAGTTAGCCTGTATATCTGCCCACTTAATTGGGAGTGTGTGTGTGTGTGTTAAAAATATATTCTGTTAATAATAAACATTTGAGCTTCAATCTGTTGTGGTTTCTTATAAAATGGTGGATACAGTAGATTACATAATATGTGAAGGTGTTTTGTTTTGTTTTTTAAAGAACTTGTACTTTAAAAAAAAACACCTTCAACCTCTACTACTGCTGTGAGAGGTTTGCTCAGGTGTTGTAGCGATTTATTGGAGAATATTACTGGTGCTGTAATATTTGGTTGTGCAGTCTTGACGACTGAGTGCTTTGATGCAGAACTCCTGTAAATTGTCGTTCAAGCTCTGTAGGTCACCACAATAGTGGATGGCAAATCTACTTAAAAGGCTTTGCTGCTTAACCATGTTTTATTATCTACTCACATTGACACAGGTGAGCTACAATGACCATTAATTCTTCAAAGTATTGATTCCCTCTCACAATATGGCATGTAAAGCTGTCTAGAGCTTTGCCCTTGGTGTGTTTAGCGGAGCATCTGATTGTGAATACATTATTGGAGAGTTAAATGCTTACACTTTGACTCTTTGTTCAAGTTCCACCTAAGATGTAACAAATAAAATCCCCTTTACGATTACTAAACATATTTCATATTCTCCACTTGGCTTATTTAAAAGAACATCTGCTTTATATAACCTTTTAACTGGAAAAGACTGTAGTTTAAACCCTTAAGTATACTCCACCCTTAAGTACCTTAGCAGGGATTGGAACAGTTAATTAGTGTCCCGTCCCCCTGTCTTGTCCCATTTTGTAGCTTCTGTCTGTAGCTTTCCATAAACACCAACCATATTTTGCTATTAAGCAAGCTAAAAATAATGTTAAAATAAAAATAACTGCAGTAGCTTTACCACAGTGTTCCTGTATTAGCTTCTAACCTGTTTTTACCTGTAGTACTTTAGTGTACTGTGCCTACTTACAGTGAGAAAGTCAGGAGTCAAAAACAATACTGTAAATAAACCTAAACACGGCAGTTTGCATAAAGTTTCTATTGGAGAACAAAGGTTTCCTAGCAATACCTATTGAATGGCCAGTTGTGAATGCGTAACCTGTGCAATAGAAATGCTTTACTCCCAGAGAAGTCAGATACACAGATTTACTGTATACATATTATACAGTAACACTTTGTAGCTGCATAATTGTGTAAAAATATATTATTATCAAGCATTTGAAATGCAATGTATTAACAACATTTGCTTGATATTGTAAATATTTAACAAATCAACTACTAACAAAAAAATGTTGTTACTTTATGTGCAGAGGTTCTCAATGTGTTTTGATTGGGGGCCCACTTTTTAAAAACTGTTTTGAATATGGGACCCCCGACTGAAATCACAGTTTAATGTTTAACATATACTGCATTGTCCGTAGAGTAACAAGGCCTGCCCCTCACACAACGCAACAATGACCACTTTTTGTAAATATCATTTTCTGAGGGCCTCCTGGGCAAACCCTGCAGACTCCAGTTTAAAAACAACTGACAATGTAGCATATTTGTTTTTCAGTCCTGTCTTACATTAATGTGTTGTATAGTAGACTGAGTTCTTTAACAAGTGCGATCTACTGTACAGTAGGTAACTATAAAAACACAACTTAAGTAGCCAGGGGTCATATAAGGTGTGTAATGCAAGATGAACCAATTAAGTGGGTTCAAACATCACTTCATTGAGTACGTTGGAAAGAAGTTTCAGATAAAGACGTTGCAGGTTTGACAGTAGTTACTACAGAACTATCCAACTAATGTTATACATACACCAGTATTACTACTTCAAATGATCTTCTTTTAATGCTAACTTTTTGGAATGTACAGTGACAACACTTCAGTATTATAGTACAGTTATTCAAAACTTGTGCAGTGAGATATATACTGTACCTAAACTAACCTACTTATGAGCCGGTATTCTTAACTCCTGCTTCTTCATATGGCCTTGGCTGGACATTGCCTTCACAAGTACCGTGTTGCAGTCTGTAAACAATCATTTGATCAAACATAACAACTCCAAAAAGCACACAAAACAAACCCGTTTCCACATTTAAATTACAACAACATGTTTAAAACAAAACAGTAAAGAAATGAAAAAGGAAAGAATGTACACTTACATGCTGAATACAGTAATTACATGTCCTTTCTCTTAAAAAAACTATCCAGCGTAGATTGCTCCTCACACCCATTGCCTGGTTGCAGTTTGTGTGAAGATGACGGACAGGCAACGATTGCATTCATCATGCATGATTCATACTACAATAGGTCATCTTTTTATTAGCGTTATCTTTGAATTAGTCAACCATGGTCTTTGTTTTCACTGAGAGAATAACACACTTGACACTGGAGAAAGTTCAGTGTCAGTCAGTACTGAGATCGATGCATCCGGGTCTATCCTGTACATAATCGTTCTAATAGGGCTAATTTGCATTGAAAAAATCGGTTCTTGCTGTTGGGATCATTAAAAACAGGTGTTCGTTATAGTGGTTAGCCTGTATTCAGTTTTCATCTGAACAAAGGGAAGATGACTAGCTACAAGTATTTTGTGCTGCCTTTTTTAAATATGTTTTTTGTGATGCTGCTACTCTTTGCCTCAGGAATATTGATGGATCATAGATAATGTAGAGGCTGAATTCACTTGATGTTGTTCATTGGGCAAAGCTTCATTCCTAACAACAAGGCTTGAATGAAAACAGGAATAAATACCATATTTGAGTATAACACAATGAAAACTTCATTATAATTTGAAAAAAGTGTGTACAGTACTATTCTGTAGTAACTTATTAAAAAAAAAAGTAAACTACTGTGTACTGTAACTCAGATCATTTATTCAAGTTCTGCAGAGTTCAGAATCCATACAGTACACATAGTTAAATTAGAACTGCAGTAGTTCTGTGGAATTGTTTACTGAAGATACTGCAGCTTTACACTTCTGAAGTGCAGCATCTTGATTCATTCTGCTTCAGCCAATTGGGTGGAACTAAGGAACAAAGGGTGGTTAAGTAATTTGGCCAGTGTCACTGATTGGGTCATCAAAAAAGCATGGCTCAGGACTATAATGATTCCCTAGATCTACAGCTATGGTCAAATGTTTTGCATCACCTAGAATTTTAAGGATCAAGACATAATAAAAATGAAATAACTAAATTAACATAATTTAGATATTTTATTAACATCATGTGATCAAAGAAACTACAACATTTATATTGCAAAAGTCTACTGGAAGCCATAATAGTAGTACAGTATTTCATGTTAGATTTTAAAATGTCAATTTTTTTTCAATTTTGGTCAGTTTTTCGTTGAGTATGTGGAAAACTACAATATGTGAATGCAAGATTATTCAGCAGGTTTCAATTGACTTTATGAAGCAAAATGTAGTTATTTCTATAGGGTGATACTGAACTTTTGGCCATAGCTGTATATTCTCGCACAATATAATGACTTATTTTTTTAATACAGATTTTAGGAGAATGTTTCCCAGAGAATTCCCAAATTGCACATACACAAATAGAATAAATATGTTCTGTTTGTTTTACAGAATTCCATGAACCTTCCTCCAGACAAAGCAAGACTATTGCGCCAGTATGACAATGAAAAAAAATGGGAACTCGTATGTGATCAGGTACAGTGTGTATACGATTCTGTGTGTGTGTGTGTGTGTGTGTGTGTGTGTGTGTGTGTGCTGCACAGTATGTGTGCCATTTGTCCACTGCACCTACTCAATCAATCAACATGGGAGCTCTGTGACTACTGCTCTGACTACTTTTACCAGTTTTTTGGTTAAATCTACAATACCACAAGCGTTACAATTACAGTATAATGTTCTCATTGTGGTATTTTATGACCATATGCAGAGAGAGTCATATTTCTTCCAGGCGTTTACTTTGTCTCATCCCCTCAGATGTTGTGTTTTGGTACAGTTTTTTTTTTTGTTAATAATGCCATTATCCCTTTTTAACAGCTTAGTATATTCACAGTTACTAACAGAACAATAAGGTTAGAAGATATATTCTTCTTTTAAGTAATACCCAAGACGTGCTGCAGTCAACCTGAGGCACAAAAGCTAGCTTTGCTGCTGAGAAATAATTATTTCTTCCATAGAAGTTACTACATTATGAAATATATGCCACTTTAAATAGAGAATGTGCTGTGCAGAAAATACCCTGTTCTTTTGCAGGCTGTAAAAGGGAAGTTGATGCCCAATTTATAACCACAGTATATCAGGATTATGACTTCATTGCAGTTTGGAGTTGACGGGGCGCATAATTGCAGCATCAGCATCAATCGATGCAGGACCAGTAAGTTCTGTGCCACAGACAGAACTGAAAGTGACATGTTCAAATGGCACAGCTCATAATTTAACAGAAATAATGATAGCAGTAGGAGACCAGACTAATAATACTGTTCTACTCTGAGCAGCTCCTGCAATGATTACCAAATAAACTGAGGGAATTCCAACAGGTGGTTTAGGTGACATGCTGAGATTTTAATTTCCCTGAGGAGTACATGCAGAGTATTGATTCTGTTTATACTGTAGCTGCTGAACTAAGATGGAAAGTGTAGTTTTATCATTTTGATGAGGAAGAGATAAATGTCTTAAGTGCTATTTTATGTTTTGTCACACAATGATGAAGCCAGTTTTAAATGTCCCAATGTACAATGAAAAGGATCCGTAACACATTTCCTCCAGAGACAGAGAGACTCCTGCTATTGTGATTACATTTAGTATTGACATTCCTTAGCATTTCCAGAGGGAATCCGAATACTCTACAGTATGCATGCTATGTTGCTATTCTAAATACTGGGGTGATCTATCTTTGTTTGACACTGACGTAGTAAGGGTATATATGTATTGATTTTTTTTATTTTTTATGCTTTAATAGTATTACTTCTGAGTCTTCTTTTAAAAATGTGCAGATACAGTACAAATGTTGTATTAAAAATAATTCCACTAGATATAAATGCAATATATTGAGTTTTTTCAAGATACTGAGTTTATGTTTCGGAATCGTCTTTTTGCAGGAGAGGTTTCAAGTGAAGAATCCTCCTCATACCTACATTCTGAAACTAAAGGGTTATCTGGACCCAGCAGTCACCAGGAAGGTAAGCCCTACATTGTTTGCGTCAACACATTTAGTTTCCATGTATATTTCCGAAGCTGCAGCTTCTTCTTTTGTTGACTGCAGTGGACTCTTCCTTCCCTTAACCCTTTGGAACTGGTTTCCATGTAATACTGTATGTATGACACGTAGGTTTTGTTCCGAAGATAAAATGAGTACAAATTAAGCTCTGCCGTCCAGAGTCCTATTTTAATCATGTAACCAGTTTGAAGTGATATTAGTACAAATTATTTTTGTTTAGTGGTTGAATGGCATGTGCAGTTTGGTATTTTACCCTTCATCCTGGATACTCTTTACCATCGTATTCTTTGGAATTATGTACAGTATAGCAGAACTATTATTAGATCTCATTGGATTTCATGGCCTACCAATAGATTTTTCTAAATCTTAATTTTTCATAAATATATAATGCATTAGCATTCAGAATCAAAAAATGTTTTAGCTTTATTGATTTCTCCATCTCTCTGTTGTTGAATTTTTTGTTTAAAGCACCATTTCGATTTAACTTTGCTTTCCATTGGAATTCCTGTGCCCAGGTGTTTTCATCCATAAATGCATTGCTCACTAAACAGAACAGTTTTTTTACTACTAAAAATAAAAACTGGCTTCAGTTGACTCCGTACAGTTATACAATATTTGAAAAACAAAAATCAAGTCCGAATTCAAATGCTAGCAACACAAATAATATTCTAATTAAATGTGAATCTGCTGTATATGTAATAACACTTTCTATGAATAACTGTGTCTAAATTCTATAACTACTTTATATAATTACTGTAACGCGACCATATGTGGGTGGTTGGGTACAAAGAAAGTATTGAAAAACAACCTATAAACTGGAAAATCTCAATTGCCAATTACTAGTCCACCATTCAGTGAGAGTGCAGACCGATAAGTGTGTCTCAGTCGCTATTCTTTTCACATTAGTGCTAATTATCATCTACAACATTAGAGGTTTGCTACATTCATAATGCTATAATTATCTGAATAGTTGACTTAAAGGTCAAATGAAAAATGTCAGTCTCTTTTTAATAAATGTAACTTAAGCCTGTAGTTTAAGTTTCTCTGCAGGGGAAACTGATTTGAGAAAGCGAATATATTTATGGGTCTTATAAACATGCGGGGGGTTGGTATCCTGCTGAATCGGATTCTGCACTGGGGAGCTTCCTTTGGCAGGTCAAAAGGTTGCATTGACAACAGAACTATATAAACCTCTGTGTAATTCTGTGGAGGACAGAAACCTTATAAAATGAACTATGAGAAACTTATAGCAGCAGAGGAGACACGCGTGTTACGTGTTTGGGATTTAGTACAGAGTATGTTCATGTTCTCCCTGAGGCAAATACTGATACAATTACACACATTTTGAACGTTTTGTAGTGGGCCTAAGCTGTTTGTAACTAGTTTCGTGATAATAAATAGTTTTATTGTCCAATCAAATACTCAAATTGCATGTTGGAGTAAAGGCCTTGATAAATGTGTTTCTATATATTCAGTCTCTCTGCAGTAATCTTAAAAATCAATTTGCAAACAGAACAAAAAATGTATATATATATATTTTTTTCTTTTGGTATTGGCTTCATAAATAGATAATTTCCCTGTTTAGACATTATGTTGTCACTTTCTAATTTGATTCCAGCTTCATGGTAATTTAAACTGAGCTGCCCTTAGAATTGGTTGATACAAAACAGGGCTGAAAAGTGATATATAATATAACAATCAGTTTCTTTCACCCCTCAGAGTTTCAGGTTAAAAAACAAATAGTCCCTTAGAAAAAAAATGAGTGCGGCAGCAGGAGGCATTATTCCAAAAAGAGAAAACGTGACAGGCATGCTAACAGTGAATACAAGATCATTCACATTGTGAAAATATGTTGTGGATATCTCTTGCTTGATTCAGAGGTTAATATTGAAACATCTTCCACAGATGGGTCTCCACTTTATTTTAAACATATGGCAGTGTATTGGTTTGGTAAGTTTTAAGACCAATATAAACACATATGAGTAACTTATTAGGTGGCCATATCTGTAGTATAGACTACCCCTTACAAAAATACTCTTGCAGTATTACTACCATCAACTGCAGGTACTAAAAATGGGATAGTGCTGCAGGTACTTTGTACAGCAGTACTACTACTACATTGAAAATACTGTTTTATTTCTGCAGTAGATTTTCGGAAGGGGTTGATTATGAGAATGCATTCCACTATATTTGTTTGTCTGTACGCTTAACACTTTTTATTTGAAATGGTACAGCATACATCGGACAGACGTTACAGACAAACAAATGCAATGACCCAGCTTTATAGTTCCTCGGTTTGCCAGTATTCCCTTTTCCTAGCCCAGTCATAGCATATACATAGTTGCATATTTTCTGTGAGAACTGTACTTTCCCCAGTGCGGGAAAAGTACAAATGCAGTCATGTCCCTTGATAAGGTCAGTAGCTGAGATATTTTTGCACAGTATGGAGAGAGAAACAGAGAGCGAGAGGGAGAGAAAGGAAAAGAGTTATGGTTTTACATTCCTGTTCAGATCTCCTTTTCTTTAGGCTCAAACAATTGCCACTTTGTACTGCTGTGAAATGTCTCTAGGTCATTGCCTCCTTTTTACATATGCAGGCTAGCACATTCCCCCAGCTCTTGCACCAATGAGAAAAACAGAAAGGAAAGGGAAAATATGAAAAAGTGTAGAAGGATGTGTAATAAATCCTAATTTGTTTTCATGATGTCCTTTTTCTGACACGGTTTTTTAAGGAGGCTGTTACAGCTTCATAGTGTTCATTTGTGAGTTCTGTGAGGTGCCATATGTGGCTATAGCAACACAATTATATCCTTTTCCAGATGTTTTGCTGCAAAATGTTTACTGCTAATGAATGTGAAATTTATATTACAGTAGGAATATAAATGAAAAATGTTTAAGGATGTTGCTCAGTTACATACAGTAATATATCTAACTTTACAAAGGTGCTCTGTTTGAAGGTGTTTGAAGGTGCTCTGTTTGAAGACAGTGTAAATTGAGAATTCTAAGCTGGTTTATATTAACAAGGAATCAAGCCACTGTATTTTGGTAATATGCAGTCCCTACTATTTTATTAATAACATAAGGAGAATGATTTATGACTTGGCAGTATTTTTCTAAATATCCTTTTGCAGAAATTCAGAAGAAGAGTGCAAGAATCAACGCAGGTCCTAAGAGAACTGGAAATTTCATTAAGAACAAATCATATTGGGTGAGTAAATAACGAGTATCTAATCTAGATATCAGAAGAAACGAATTTCCTATATTCGGTCTTCATTATGGATTAATGGAGTCCCTCTAGGCATATTTTGTAATTTATTGGGAATATAATAATTTTTTGCCTGATGCATGACATTTGTTGTAATACGGGAATGCAGTTTATTTGTGAACATATCTTGTTGTCATAAGCTAAGCTCTATATACAGTATTTCTAGCTACAGTAGCTCATGACCATGCAATATGCTTTCATAGGTGGGGTGCAGCAAAAATAAATAAATAAACCCTTGGGTGAGAAACGTTAAAATACTAAGTTATAAATAAATTGCTATTAATATTGTAATGTGGCTAATGAAACTGCCATGCAGCGTGTGGCTCTAGGTAAGGTGAAGCTTATGACTTCATTTGGTTTGAATGGAGCTAGCAGATCTTGGTTTGGTTGATCTACTGAAATATCCAAATCCTGTAATTTTTCAGTTATGCACTTTACAACTGTGACACATTGGTTGACATGGGTTCATTTTACAAGGGACCTTGCATATAAATAAGAGTATTCTCTTTTCTGATGGGTGGAGCAGAGAAGAAACCACTTTTGTTAACATGTCCCCACTGAGCAACATGTTCTCTGCTGACCCAGGGACCAGAAATAGACAGCTGTGTTTGTCCCACAAGCCTGGAACAAGCAGGCTTTGAATGAAACACAGCCAATCAATTAAAAGCAATTGACAGGTTTGTTAAAAAACCTGTCAATCCTCTGTTACCGGTTTCTGTCATCCCCTTTTAAGAAAACAGTTTATGATATGCCCAGCACAGCTTATTGTTTTACAAGGACAGTGCAGTAATGATGCCAGTGTTATCTTCACAGGTATCATTTGTGTTGGTGTAACAACAAGGAGCAAATTGATATAATTAACAACCTGATTGGGTCTTAGCCAGTGTCTGTTTTATCAGATTAAAATGTGCTCAACATCTGATAGTGATCAGCTTTGAAATTTGAATATCAGTGGTTTACTATAGAGACCCTATATTCTTGTGGTGATCATATTTGCTTATGCTTTGAAAGTTTAGAGCAGTAGCAGCTGCCTGTGAAGCTTACATCCATGACTAACCTGTCTAATCTCCAGACAAATTTATATCCGAATGTAAAGATTTAGTGCCACCTCACTCCCACAAGGATCCCAGCTTAGAGTACGCTTGCAATACTTTTGTCAGTATTGGTGTCCGGGAATTCTGTTCTAAACTTCGATTTCAATGTATTTATACATTATTATAAAGTGTGAATCTGTATCAAGTTAATATTTATTTGTTTCTCAATCATTCTAAAAGGCATCATGCCCTTTTAAAATGTTTGTATATGTTCATATTTTATCATCTAATTTATTTTATGTAGGTGGGTTAGAGAATTCTTAAATGAAGAGAATAAAGGCCTGGACGTACTGGTGGAATATCTGTCTTTTGCACAATATGCTGTCACGTAAGTTTTTAATTTATTATTATTATTATTATTATTAATAATAATAATAATAATAATAATAATAATAATAATAATAATAATAATAATAAGGCATCTACAGACTTCTGTGCATGATATTCTAGACCTAATTATCACTCCCATGTGTGATTTTTCAATGCATTTACACATCTAAAAAGAGTTTAGACACGCTAAGTTACACCTGATGATACATCACAGCTGCTTCCAGCTATTGCTGTGACGTGTCCACTCAGACTCACACTTCCCTTCTAAAATAGCTTCACTTGTTCTTAGTTATACCCCTATAGTCAGGAGGTTTTAACTAGTAGTAGTGTAGGGTTATTTCACTGTATATTAGTTGGTTGCCTCATTCAAACAATTCCCAGTGGTAAGGCTGCTCAGCAAGAAAATGTCCATTGCACCGCTTCAGATTCTGCACTACTAAAAATGTATCATCAGAAAAAGGCCATGTTAAAAGGAGAATGTAAAGTAAATAATACCCCCCCCCCCCCCCCTCCCCCCCCTCCTTGCAGTTACAGTAACAAGCAAGGTCACATCCTTTTGGCTACTTTTTATGTTGGCAGAACTAAAGACAAATGTGTCTTCCTTTTTTCTTTTGGGTGTGAATAATAAACGTGGAAAGAGTATAAAAGAGTAAACGTCTCCCTATTTCAAAAGTTATCCATATGAAACTGAACTTTTCTGTTGTCTTGAGGGCTGTATGTAATAAGCTGCGGTATTTTCTTTGTGAAAAGTAGTGAATACTGTACAGGTCTATTAATTTCCTAAGTATGCTTTGAAATGGTAGTGTGTGTGTTTGGGTCCCTTTTTGTCTTTTTAGGTTGCCTGAATATTTATCTAGAATCTTCAGGGAGTGAGGGAGGGAGGGACAGACAGAGGGGGGGGGGGGGGGCGAGTTCAATGTATTTTTTAATGAAACTCAAAGGCTGGACAATCTTTCCTTTTGGTTTCCTGCCAGGCTTGATGTTGACAGTTTGGAGAACAATGTGGAGAACTCAACGGATAAGTCCAAGCCCTGGAGCAGGTCCATTGAGGATTTACACAGAGGAAGTAACTTGCCTTCTCAAGTTGGAAGCAGCATCTCCCGGTCTAGCAGGCATTCTACATTACGGTAGGGATCTGACACAGCAAACTTCTTTCATACAATCTAAATATACATTCAATGGCACTGCAGTACACATGACTCTCAGAAACCTTTTTGGAACTCATGTGCTTTTCAAGTATTTAAACGACTTAGAATAGATTAACTCTAGGCATGCTCATTATTCAGGATTTACTGATGAGGTGTCAGCCTTGGCCCTTTTTAATGTAAAATATGATAATTATAAAAAAAAATGCCCTGACTGTTTGTTAGTTAATGTAATTTTTTTAAAGGCTCGACAGCATGCATCAGGTATTGTTTCAGTTGGCTTGTAATATAACATACATTAAAAAAGTGCAAAAATCCACCCTCATACTGCAAGGTTAACACAAGGTAATCCCATTACTGCATTCTTTTCTGTACGCCATTTGAGGTATTTACAATTTCCATTGTCGATTTTAGAATGCAATGACTGGTGTATTGAACACGACATGGAGGAACCACATAGACGATTAATTCCCATTGTGGAGATTTGTCTTTTTTTTAACATGAGTTGTTCAATGTTTCTTACTGTCTTCTATTCTTCATTGAATGTATTTTATCCAGAAAAAAACAGACACTGCCTATTGTTTTGTTTAACATGTTGTTGGATGTTATATATGTATATTTAACCTTAATTGTCTTTCCCTGGTCTGCCAACACACTTCAGTGAAGAACAGCCAAACAAAATGTGGCTTTATATCCAGTGTATAGCAGTCGAAGGAATTCATTTCATAAGGCTTTTTCTCTTACAGGCTTTCTTTGTTAATGTTTCAGACAGTCTCTTTGTAAACTCAAGGCAAAAAAATGTGTAAAGCAGAGAATTGTTTTGGCAAGGCTCAAGCAGGAATACCTAATAATGTTTAAAAAAAAAAAAAAAAAAAAAAAAAAAAGCTACTGCTGTACTGAACAGAAAAACACAACTGTACAGAATTGCACTCTTCAATGTAGTTTATTTCTAGAAGTTTCATTTTTCATCTTGGACTAATTCCACTTTAATTTCTTCCTCTTTCAAAAGATGTGTGAGTTACAGTAGGAGTGGTTTGTGGTACATATCCAACTTGTCTTAACAGACCTACAGTATAGTGCCCCTAATTCATTATTATTATTTATTTCGTAGCAGACACCCTTATCCAGGGCGACTTACAATTGTTATATCACATTATTTTTACATACAATTCCATTATTATTATTTTTTATTTATTTTTTTTATTTTTTTACACATTATTTTAACATACAATTACCCATTTATACAGTTGGGTTTTTACTGGAGCAATCTAGGTAAAGTACCTTGCTCAAGGGTACAGCAGCAGTGTCCCCCCACCTGGGATTGAACCCACGACCCTCCGGTCAAGAGTCCAGAGCCCTAACCACTACTCCACACTGCTGCCCTTACATACTATATCTAGCTTTCTCTAACAAAGGTGTTCTGTTAGTGTCAATAGAGAATTCTAAGCTGATTATATCAACAAGGAATCAAGCCACTGTATTGTGATAGTATGCAGTACCCAATATCTTATTAATAGCATAAGGAGAATGATTTATGTGTCCGATTCAAAAAAGCGAATCAATCTAAAGGTCTCTGTAAACTCTATAAACTTTTAAGCAAAGTGATTCTTCAAACCTAAAAAAGCTTCACATCTGGAGTATGTTTTAAAATGAGATTTTGACTGAGTAATAAGCCTTTTCAAGTACATTTTACAATTCAGAACATGAAAGACATTCACACCTTGAGAAATCCCTGTGACTCACTCGATAATCAATAGCACAGGAAGTGCAGAAAACCCACAGAGAGCGTATGTATGGTGACACTTAACAGCACAATTTACCTTTTTAAAACTGTCAAAGTAGTTGGAATAGAAAACGTCATGCTTAAATAAATACACAGATTAGATACACTGCCATAAATACGCTGATTAGATACGAGTGCTTTTAAACACTGCCACATACTATTATCAAGTATTATAACGTAAACCTGCTCAGTAAGAAAGGGTCAAAGGTCACAATAGTATATTTACATGCCCAGTCTGATAATTATGTTAAATATTCACACCTTGACAAGTCACTTTGAATCATTCTGTTGCCCAGTCATCCGGAGAAATACATGACGCCCACACAAGCATTCCGAGAACACTTTGCTTAGTCTGTCTGTTTAATCATGTCGTGCATACCTATATCATGGTCAAGGATTGTAAGTCTGTTCTTGAAATGCTTCGTCTCAAGTGAATCCGTAAAATAGTCATAACATACAACACGGACTGGTTAAACAGCAAAACAGTTTATTATTTAATTGTGTTGTTTTCCATTGATAATGTATACAGTTGGAAGAAGCAGTTTGAATTGGATGCCATATTTGTTATTGGATGCAAATGGCAGCCACACATGACTAATTTGCACTAAACAATGAGCAGAGTATGAGTAAGTGACTGAGACTAATTCTAGGTGTACCTGCCTGTGGTTGGAAATCAGGATGTAGAGATTATGAAGCGTGCTGTAATCTCTAAAATAAACAATTTAAATGTTTTTTTTTTTTTTCTTTTTCTTTTTCTTGGGGGTATTAAATATTGTACTGATGCCAGCAACGTGTTATAACAATCTAGAGCTTTACTTTCATTAGAGAGAGAGAGAGAGAGAGAGAGAGAGAGAGAGAGAGAGAGAGAGAGAGAGAGAGAGAGAGAGAGAGAGAGAGAGAGAGAGAGAGAGAGAGAGAGAGAGAGAGAGAGAGAGAGAGAGAGAGAGAGAGAGAGAGAGAGAGAGAGAGAGAGAGAGAGAGAGAGAGAGAGAGAGAGAGAGAGAGAGAGAGAGAGAGACGGAAACTTTCGGGAATACTGAACTTTAAATTTAAATACTGAATTTAAATTTAAAGAGTATATAGTTTAAATAAAATATCCTTTTGATAGGATTACATTCTAGAATAGGCAGGCTGGTCTGCATATTCTCTTCTGATCTGCCAGCATTATTCCTGCAGACCCACTAACATTTCCTGTTGTCTCATAGCCCAAATAAAGACTATGTTGGGACATAATTGTGATTTGTTGGAATTTTAGTAAAACAAATGTGTTGTAAATATTTAAAACCCCAGGTATTTATTTTTACTTGGTTTCACAAAAGTGAAAAAAATATACTACTTAATATTTTATCCCCTTTTTTGGCATTTGAAAGATGGCATGTGGCTTGTGGTTTGAAGTAAAATAGTGTCAGGGTTGTGGTGTGTTTTGAAAGCTGAAAGTTTTACTAGAGAGCAAAAAAAGACTAGTTTAGAATTAAAGTGTTTCATAATACTTTGATTGACAGGTATAATACATTGCCAAGCCGGAGGACGCTAAAGAACTCCCGGTTAGTGAGTAAGAAGGATGATGTTCATGTGTGCATCATGTGTTTAAGAGCCATCATGAACTACCAGGTATGAGAAATTCACTGTCTAATTTTCTTTTAGCCAGCACATGTTAAAGCACTTCTTTTTTTTGGACAGCGTAATAAAGAATGTGTTGCTTGTAATTCCATAGCATCTGTAGAACTTTGTAGATTGGGGCCACTTTACCTAGAGAATTTGGTCATATACATTCCATAGGGCCTTTATTGAACTAAGAGCCTGAAATTGGGCAGATGGGATATTGGTACCTGAATATCATGGCAGGTGTACTTCTTCCAGCAGTGTTTTTTTTTTTTATGGGGATGGGCTCTGTCCATGTATCCAGGACTGGTTTGAAGATCACAGTCTTCATCCACATCCCATCCTTGGAACTGCCTAATAACAGAATCTAAGTCCAGTTGAGAACGCATGAAATTAACTTAACTCACTGACTTCTCCGAGGAAGGTGATCAAAAACCTAATTTCTTGGCAAAGTAGTGTATTTTTGGTATGTTAAATGCTTACAGGTAATGCGAACATTCATTTTTAAAGATTTAAAAAAGGTGTTGGTACCACAGTACCATGTTTATAGTTGAATCCTGATAATTATTTTGTCAGAATTAATAATTAAATATATTGTTTTATGTTGCAGTATGGTTTTAACATGGTCATGTCGCATCTGCATGCCGTAAATGAAATTGCACTTAGTCTGAACAACAAGAACCCCAGGTGAGTCATTGTTAGTCAGCATGTGTGAAAATGTGTCGTGCTTAATGAAATGTGCCTTAAATGATGTACAGTAGGCTTCTCTGATAAGACTGTTAACATTTTAAAAGTATACACATTTCATATTCAGCCACTTGGTGAGTGAAACCGTTCTGAACAGCTGGTTGTTTTTTAATCACCTGCTGTTATAATAGACATGTGCTGTCTTCCCAGGCTCTTGTGCCATTCATTCTTTGATTGGCTGGTTTTTGGAAGCCTATGAAAAAGGCCAGCAACACTACAGGTTGCTTTATCCCAAATTGCTTTATCCAACTGCAGCCAAGAAACAGAAAAAGCAAAATGCTCAATGTAAGCACCCCAACATCCAAAAAAAGTGCTGTAAGGCTCATTATATGTTCAGTACATTCTGAAAATCAACAAGGAGTAATGCAGCACTTTGCAGCACTGATACACAGGGCTAGTGTGGTGTAGCTTTCAACATAGTCCTGAAAACCTACTGTAAGAAGCAAAAAGAATATACATGGCAAATTCACGGTTCTAGCCAGCTGTGTTTCCCAACCTTAGAAAATGCAATTTCAATGTCAGCATTTCTTGTAAACAGTTAGGCCTAAATGATTGATTACATAAGCTTTTAAATGCATGAATGATGTGACTTGGTAAATTGACGATAGCAGAATCCTGTGTCATCCCATCCATCACGCATTCAATTCCTCATCATTGATTTTGTGTTTTACACTTCAGAACAAAAGCTCTCGTTTTAGAGCTGTTAGCGGCCGTTTGTCTTGTCAGAGGAGGACATGAAATTATTTTATCAGCTTTTGATAACTTCAAGGAGGTAGGAGCCTATTATTGTGTTATTGCATAGTATGTTATGTAATTTGTGTAATACTAACAAGGGAATTGGTGAGATAATATATACAATTGTGCTTGTTTTTCTTTCTTTTGAATTGAATCAGTTTTTTTTTAGTTTTTTTTTTTTTAAGTGCTACTTTTGCAACAAATATCTGACCCACTTGTGTGCCAAGTTTCACTTCCAAAAAAAATGAGTCAAGTGGGTGTTTGAAAAGTTGCTTCATATGCAGCTGAAGTGAATTGTGCAAATGGGACTGAGAGGTAGCACACACTGCAGGTTCATGCAGCATTTATAACTATTTGGGTAAAATATTTATTATATCCTGGTATCTACCATTTATGATTGGAGGAAATCTCCCACTCATTTTAATCCAAAAAAACAGTTGCTGTTATAATTGGATATAATAGAAGCATTTAGTAAAGTTACTAAACATTTAATTCAACAGGACCAATTTCATTAAATACATTACATTTTTTGTGGAAACAGTGCTGCTAAATTACGATTTCAGTATTCTGGAAATGAGAGAACATTCAGTTAAATTGCCATGAAGTACCCAACTTTTTTTTTTTGTTAGCACATTGAGGCAATTGCTTTCTGTAGAGGTAATAACAAAAACGTTATTTATAGATACTTTATCCAGCATGGTATTTTATTTTAAATTATTTCTGTCAGACATGTCCTTCCTGTGCCTTCGATCATTGCGAAATAAAAGCCACTGTTCTAGTCTCTTAAAAGACCTTTTTGTTTGGTAGACTTTAAGGTCAATAGGCATTGTGGGACCTGCCTGGTAATGCAGTAATGTTTTGGCAGATGAAAGATGCCTTTTTTTCTCGTTTTTTCTATCTGTGCCTTCCAGTCATAAATGTTTTTAAGAGAGCTAGCCACATGATTCCTTTTGGGTATGCAGTGCCTTCGTCTCCACTTACCGCAGTGGATATGTTAATCACACTGCATGAAAATAGGTTAAGTAGATTACAGAGTTTAAGGGATGCTTCAAATAAATAAACGGTCTGTGTATTTAAAATTGAATAATGCAAATGTACTACAGAGAAACCTTTCTTTTTCATATTCCAGGAATGTCTATAAACATCTACTTTAAAGTAGAACCAAACATCTAACAGACCAAATTTTAAGCATGCCGAATAGGCCACTAGCAATATCCTTTTTTTGTATTTGTTTATTAATTATTTGATTATTTAACTTTTACATTTGATACATCCTTTAGATATTATTTTCTTGTTTTAAATTGGCAATTACAAATCACTTTTCTATGGTGATCTATAAAACACTTCTTCAGTTTATACATTACTAGCATTAATAAAGTCCAGTCCTAAAGTATTGCTATGTTATCTATAAATAATGTCTGTCTGTTTTGGTAGACACTTTCATTTTGTCTATGCACTACTGTCAGTTTCACTATGATTTATTAATTCCAAACGCTGCCTTGATCTAGGATTGTAGGTCATATACCCTAAACATGAGGTGCCAAGGTGATTTATATGTCTAATACACTAATCAGAATTCTAAAGGGAATTTCCAGACGTTTTGAATGAGATGTGTTTAATACTGAATGGTATTTGGAGTACTTTTCAAAGCTCCCTCCAGTGTGAGCATGTCTAAAATATAATAATATATATATTTTTTCTCTTCCAGGTTTGTGCTGAAACACAGAGGTTTGAAAAATTGATGGAGCATTTCAAAAATGAAGATAACAATATTGATTTTATGGTACTTTTACATATACAAGAAGTGTGATGTTTTAAGTCAGTCTGTGTGGTAACACGTGGAAACTCAAAATTATTCTGCCTATACAGGCTTAAATATACTCTTTCAGTTGTATGATGTTTGCAATACAAATATGTTCTTGTCCTTGTTCTTGCATCAACAGCCTCCATAGTGTGGCTTAAAGTTTCAATTTGACTGCAGTAGTGTTCCAGCTTTTGAAACTCTATTTGAAAGTTCTTGACAAAGGGCCTAACTGGTCTTAAAACGTGGATTTTGTTATTGTATGATTTATGGATAGCTTTCTTGGTAACACCTGTTGAGCAAATCCCAGAACAAAAATGGCTTAGGCAACATAGACATTCATCATTTAGCAGCAGTATATGTAACAGCATTTAGCCAAAAGTAGGAAAACTGGATTTTTTACACAGTGCTTGTGTGTGAAATTCCTGAGTGAACTGTGAGGTCTTCTCCCTGGCTTCCAGATATTTGACAAGAATATAACAACAGACTCCAGACCCTTTAATGCTGGGATCTCCCATGTAGATGGGTTTCCTCTGGATTTTGTAGTTGAATATGGTATAATTCTGTTTTGTGGACAGAAAAATATGTGTATGAGAATATGTTTCAATATTAGTCTATCCTTGTCAGCGTTTTTGGGCAACTGTGTGACTATTGTGATGAACTATTCTAATTATTGTTCTAATTATCTATCCCTTAGGTTGCGTGCATGCAGTTTATTAATATCATGGTCCATTCTGTGGAAGACATGAACTTTAGAGTCCATCTGCAGTATGAGTTCACCAAGTTATGTCTGGATGAGTATCTGGAAGTAAGTATATACAATAATAAGTAGATGATTTATATTTATACAATCATCAGTTTTCTTAACATGGACAATGGCTGTGCAAAATACTGTACCTGTCATTCTGTAAGTATACATAATGTTATTCCATTTCAAAGTACGTTTAATTTCTACTAACCATAATAGTTCATATAAAAAAAGTAATTTAACTTTCTAAACAGTTTATTCTATTTCAGCAGTGAGCATTGTTTGTCAGTGGCTAAGCTGATACAGCTCCTGGTATTAGAGGTGGAGGCAGAACATAACTACAAGGTGTTGTTCGCAATACCTTCATTTCTACCTGGGGATCTCTGTCTCCATACTCGTCCCATCATAACAGGAAGGCTGGTTTGTCCGACCACCAAGTGTAGGACAATGGGACGTTAGTCTGGGATATGCTTCTATTATTTGAAGTCACTGTCATGCTTCTTTTCAAATGTTTGCTTCTGCCTATTTGATAGCCAACTTACAGCTAACTGTGCTCTCAGCAGTATATACTGCATAGCTGATCATGTGACATGTCACTTGCGTCACCGCCTTTGCAGAGTGTTTTACACTCTGTAAATTCAAGTGTCTGCTTTTTACATTGGAAAGATCTAAAATACAATTTTAAAAAGGTATATTATTTTGGGGTTTTGTCACAGTCTTTCGTGCAACAAATACTTGATGCCCGCTGCTATCTGTTCATCTAGAAGCTGAAACACACAGAGAGTGACAAGCTGCAGGTTCAGATCCAGGCATACCTGGACAATGTGTTTGATGTGGGGGCTCTTCTGGAAGATGCTGAGACCAAGAACGCTGCTTTGGAACGAGTTGAAGAGCTGGAAGAAAACATTTCTCATGTAGGTGTACTGATCTTACAGGGCAGTAGGAGATAGGACAGCTCTCACCTATTCATAAGAGTTCCTGCAATAGGCACAGTTCTGTACTGTATACAGTGCACAGACGGTAATGAGGGACACCTTGCATTTTGTAAGCTTTTGTGGAATAATGTATGCCTGTTTATAAAACAAATTAAAATTATTATTTGACAAATTAAAATACCATGTAAAAGAACATTTTGTGTGACCTGGGCAGCCCTATACAGCCTGACAATGTAAAAGCTAACTTCTTATCATTACCTTTTGCCCCATCTGTGTTGCTAGGCAGAGCTGTTGGGTTAAGGTTGAACATAGTGTTGCTCTTTCATGTTTTTAGTAATGCTTCCTCATTTGATATTGTAGGTACCAATGAGATTTCTGTATCTGTTGTCAATGTGAACTCCTATGTCTGATAAGCTTGGCTAAGACCATCTGTTTCACTTGAGTTTCAAGGGCCAAACTCAAGGGTCAGGATGTAATACTTTTCTTTTAAACAATTTCCAACCTAGATGTCAGAGAAACTGCAGGATACAGAAAATGAAGCCATGGCTAAAATTGTGGAACTGGAAAAGCAGCTAATGCAGAAAAACAAAGAACTGGATTCTATTAGGGTGAGTTCCTTTAGGGGTTTGTTGGCTGATGAATGACCCAGATAACCACCTAAAACCATTACAATTGCTATTAGGCTTTAAATGCCAGTAAAAACTCACAACAAATGTATCCAATTTAACCATGCCAGCCTTGCCAGATTTTAGAAAACAAAAACATATGTAATTTTCATAACTAATATATTTGTTTTAGAATACAGCAAATGAATAACATTAAAAGACCTTAACAATTTATTTTTGATACTGCTTTGTAAGAATGAATAATTAAGGATTTCCGGTTTGGTCTGTTGCGCAGAGTAAGTCACTGTTGTTGACAGCTACTATTTTGATACACTAGTAATTATGGTCCAACTTGATTTATAGGATGTTTATAGAGATGCAAGTTCCCAGGTTCACACACTAAGGAGGATGGTGAAAGAGAAGGACGAGGAAATCCAAAAGCAGTCCAACCTGGAAAAGAAGATCCACGAACTGGAGAAACAAGGGGCACTAAAACTCCAGAAGAAAGGGGATGGGGACATTGCAATCCATACTTCAGGGCAGCAGGGGGTGCTGTCCACAGTGGCCTATGTAGGTCCAGTCGGTCCAATGGGCCCAGATACTGGTGCTCTTCCTGGAGTGTCAATGTCGCCACCTCCCCCACCCCCACCCCCACCACCAGTGCCTGGGGCAGGTAGGCTAAAATACAGAAATACTGCAATTTCTAACTTTGATATACTGTAATGAGTGGCATTTTCAGTACCCATATGATTTAGCTAATGAAGTTAACTTAATTCATAATTCTTACCGGTTGTTCACTTCTCTTCGCTATTTAGATCTCTGCTATTTTGAAAGAAGTACACATTATAGCAAATATTACAGCAGGTCCAGTACAAACCTTCCGTTTTGTCTTGTCTCACTCATTTTCTTGTCTAAAAAATTGGGATGCCTTTTTACACTTTTCAGTGCCAAACGGACCATCCACTTCACCTGAGCCTCCACTGCCACCACCACCACCCCCTCCCCCTCCCCCTCCCCCACCACCTCCTCCGGGCCCCGCTGTGGAGACCCCACCTCCACCCCCTCCCCCTCCACCGGCAGCCCCGCCTCTTCCTGGCTCAGGCTGTCCCACCGTCATCTTCAACTCAGGGTTAGCAGGTAAGGCAGACCCATACACTGGCTATACATGTGGTATGTGTGCAGATCAGCTGCAAGGGCTGTAATTCTTAAACTTATTAAACAACCCCCCTTAATACAGATAGTTTTAGAGCCACAGGCTGTTAACTTGGCTATGTGACCCTATAGTTCTAGACTGCTGAAGCACTGTATTTAAAAAAAAAAAAAAAAAAAAAAATCATGAAGCTATTTAAATTTAGCTTTTGTTTTACAAATTCAGTGATCACGTCAGACTGATTCTCACCTAGGTGATTCATGATCATGCGGGTGATATTTTTACACCATATGGAGTCTAAAAGATGCAATTAGATTTCAGAAGACTTGTTTAACTGCATTTATAAGAAACCATTTAACATACAGTACAATACTGTGCAGATCTAACATTCATAAGCAGTACGTTTATTGAAGTGATAAATGTTAACAATGGAAGTGTACATTTCTCAGTGCAGTTATTTAACTTACTGAATCCAAGCAGTAAAGCATTAAATTACTCAGATTTAAGGAAATGTAGTAATCTTTAACATGTCCTTTTGAAACTTGGTGTAATCTGGTTTTCTGTTTTAATGCCTTGTTATATGCTGCAGTATACTTGATTTCTGATTGTTTCTCTTTACCTCTTCTGCAACCATAAAGAGGGACCCATCAAGCTCTTCTGTAGGTTTCTCCCTCTCTTTTCTCTTGTTTTTTGCTGCCCTTTCTATAGCACTGTGTTATACTGTTATCAATGGCATTTTCAGTACAAAGCACGCAAATTAAGTAGTCAATTTAGGGGAGGTTACTTTTAAAAGGTAATCTGTTACTGTTACACATTACTTGAATACAATTGTAACTAGTTACAGTAACTTTTTACTTTGAGAAAAAAAAAATAACTAGTTAGTTACAAATAGTTACTACTTCATGCACAGTTTACATTTTAGAGATTTTTATTTTTTTTTGGTTTCTGCAGCTCCAAATATTTTTTGAAGATCCAGCTGTCGAAACCTACTCACTGCCTCCTCTGGTGGTGATGTAAAAAAGTGTATTCATATGAATGTTTTGTTTGACTTTTTTAAATGTAACGATAAGTAACTCCTGTTATTTTTTTCACATAAAATGTAATGCGTTACAAGATGAAATCCAATTAAAGTGATGCGTTACATGTAAGCCCCAACACTGTCCACAGTATACAAAAGTTAAATATTTTTTAAATCCATTAGATAATGCTTGTTATATCAATTCTGGGTTTATTATTGACAGTGTATTATGTAGGTTACGTAATTATTATTTAAGTTTTCATACTGAAAATGCCATGTTTTGGTTAACTGCTAATGCATGCAACATCTTTACAGGTGTGGACTTATTTACTGTTGCATGTTGAGACATAGTCTTTATGTTAATGACTTCAGTTGGATATTTAAAATGAGTAATGGGGTTATTATGCAGTCCTGATGGAGTGCTTGAGCAATTAAAAAAAAAAAAAAACAAAAAAAAAAAAACATATTGTTGCCAAAACTGCACGGTATGCTCCCAGACAGACTCACATGAGAACAGGCTTCCTCATGTGTATTCTCTGTTTTGGTATTTTTATAGCATTTATTTTAAAACCCTGTGGAGGACTGAACTGTAATATTCTATTACCTATCATGATCATGTTAGAGACAAAAATCAGTAAGAATATGGCATATAAAAGCATCTCTAAACAATTCTAACAGTGTGTGTGTGTTAAGCAAATAATATTATTTCTGAGACACTCACATCCACCACTCTGTGTGTTTTGATGTTTTAGTTACATGATTCCCCTACACACAATAGAGGTGTACTTGACCTTTGTGTTCTGCAGTGTACTTCAGAGCATAGCACATCAATATCTTTCCACTTACAACTCTAGTCCTGAGGAATCCATACTGCTTCACAACTGTGAATCTAAAGTTTTTTTTTGGTCTGATTTTCTTGCAGCGGTGAAGATCAAAAAGCCAATCAAGACAAAATTCCGATTGCCAGTCTTTAACTGGGTGGCATTGAAACCCAACCAGATCAATGGGACAGTCTTCAATGAAATAGATGATGAGAAAATCCTCGAGGTAACATCTATTTTCTGTAAAAAGAAAGCAAAGTACTTTTCTCTTTTTTTATCAGAAGAAAATTAGATTAGTCACATAACATTTAATCTTTTACAATTCTGTGCATTTGGTATTTTTGTATTATGTACTGGTGTTATGGGCAGTGGCCTGTGGACTTCTTGGGAGTTCACGACTACTAATATTCAGTGCCAAGCAATGATTTTAAAATCAGTTTTCTCTCCTCTTATTAGCACTTGCATCATGATCACTGGCCCCCATATTTCTTGTACTATGTGTATCTGTCTATCTATCTATCTATCTATCTATCTATCTATCTATCTATCTCATTTAAAATGACAGGTACCTATCACTTCTTGTGCTGTTTGTCAATTTCTGCCCAATGGTCTAGCTGCAATCAGACCATGTGACATTCAGCAGAGGAAGTGCGTAGATACCAGGACACAGACATAATTATTTTGTACTTGAACAGTCCATATACACTTAAATCAAACTGAAAAGGAAAGAACCAACAGATGAGAAGGAAACACTGATTTAATACAGGCACATGTCTAAATCATTCATTTGAACCTTTGTTTCCAGGATTTAAATGTGGATGAGTTTGAGGAAATGTTCAAGACAAAAGCCCAGGGTCCAGCTGTTGATGTGACTTCTACCAAGCTGGTCATTCAAAAGGGACCTAATAAAGTCACATTACTAGAAGCCAACAGAGCCAAGAATTTAGCCATCACCTTGAGAAAAGCTGGAAAAACATCAGAAGAGATATGCAAAGCAATTCAAATGTAAGTAAAAAAGGATTTGGTGGTTCAGGACTAATGTTAAGTCGCTGTTAAATACACTATGTCCAAAATCATTTGATTTTAAAAGCAGCGTTTTGTCATTATTGGTATTTTTTGCCTGTGGGTTATACACTTTAATAAAAACAAAATACATTTAAAAAGACCACTTTGCACAAAACGTGTGTGTTATACACGGATGTGCATTATGTACTGATGAGTACAATAGTTCTTCCTACAGAATAGAGTTGAATTTAACCTGCTTTGTGATCTTTAGAGAATATTAAGACACTTTCCTGCACATTGATGTCTTTAGTGTGGACATATGGAATTGGAGTTCACTTGTGATTCCTAAGTGGTTAAGTGAGACATTTGTCCTCTACAAACACTAAAATAAACTACGTTTTAGATAAACAAATAATTACACTTGCAGGCTTCTTCACTTCCATTATCTCACTTTTATAGACCACATTTTCTTTGCTTTTACACAAAGGTAGACAGTGCTAAAGAAAAAGAAAAAATAGTTATGTTTTAAAACTTAAATAACTCCTCTCATTTATTTATTTATTTATTTATTTATTTATTTATTTCACATAACTAGAACATGTTTTTTTTATATATATTATACAATCGTTTGAAAAAACAGATATCAGATTTGAAAACTTGCATTTTATAAATGCATATAGTCTATAAATCTGTGTTTTATGCTATATACAGGGTGATTAGATTATTTTGGGGGGGCATGGATGTCTAAAAGTATTTTTAAATCTCAGTATACAAAATTCTTTTTTTAAAATCTCTTGTTTTTAATTAAACCATCGAGGAAAACAGGGACCCCTGCTGGAAATCCTGCAGACAAATAAAGCTATATAACTAGTTAAAATATCTCACCTGAAAGAAAAATATACATTTGCTGTAATCATGCATAGTTTAACAGTAGCTTTCAAGTTGTACACTATGTTCTGTTCCACAGAAGGGAAATGCTCTCCAGCGAGAGAAGTACCTGTGAGGATGTGTTGCCTTTCTATCATCAATTGTAGCTTTAGCTCTCCTGCTTACAGAAGTCTGTTTGTCTCCTACAGGTTTGACCTAAGAACTTTACCAGTGGATTTTGTTGAATGTTTAATGAGGTTCCTGCCGACAGAGAATGAAGTGAAAGTACTGCGTCAGTATGAGAAGGAAAGGAAACCACTGGAGAGCCTGACCGATGAAGACAGGTTCATGATGCAGTTCAGCAAGATTGAGAGAGTAATGCAAAAAATGACCATTATGGCCTTTATTGGGAACTTCTTAGAGAGTGTTCAAATGCTGACACCTGTAAGTATTGCTTCACACTGTCTTTCCTACCTTTTCTTATAAAGTACACACTCAACACAGTTTAAGTTTTAAGACTTTTCCAAGTCCCACATTAATGGAGTGCTCAGATAAATGCAGATCTTACAAAGCTACAAATATAATTGCCGCAAACATGGTAATTAGATTTTTACTTTTGTTACTAAAATACCTTTTTCTTCTTTTTTTTTTTTTTTTTTTTAAAGCAACTTCATGCAATAATAGCTGCGTCTGTGTCTATAAAATCATCACAAAAACTAAAGAAAATGCTTGAGGTAGGTATATTAACATTTTATGCAGTGGATATGCAAAATATTATACAAATAGGATGTTACTGTTGATGGCTGATTTGGTTCAGCTCAAAAAAGGGTTTTACTGTTTTACTCTATTCTTCATAATACAATTCCAGTTCAAAATAACAGATCAATGTGAGATCTCATTTTTGAAATGCAATGACTAAAAGTTACAATCGTAGTTTTGGAATAGCGGGATACTTTTTTATTTTTTGTAAATCTTGAAAGAGTGAATTAACAGTTTGAGTCGAAGCTTGTTTCAAGTTGTTTTGTGTTTTGTTTTCTATTGCAGATTATCTTGGCACTTGGAAACTACATGAACAGCAGTAAAAGAGGAGCAGTATATGGCTTTAAACTACAGAGTTTAGACTTGGTAATGAGAACTCAATTGTGTTACCACTGTATCAGACATTCTGTACAAACTAAACAGTTAAACATACCTGATGTGATTGTTCTCTTCATTTAATTTCCAAAGCTTTTAGATACCAAATCAACAGACAGAAAGCAGACCTTGTTGCACTACATTGCAAATGTGGTGAAGGAGAAGTACATTGATGTCTCCCTCTACTACAATGAGCTCCATTATGTTGAAAAGGCTGCAGCAGGTAACATGCATACCACTTTTGACAAGTTACATAATGGATTGACCTAGTTTAGTAAGATGTTTTAGCTTTAAAAGCATTACCAATTAGATCATTAGGCATGATGTCTGTTACAAATTAAGTACTTCTACAATTTTTCCAGGAATTGTAGGTGTTAGTTAGTCTTTGAACATATCCTCAGGAATGTATTCAGCAGAACCAACACTTGGTCTGTTTTGAGCAAGTGTATCAGCTAACTGAAACCATTTTGAACCATGCTGTTTGTCTTTTGTCAGTGTCCCTGGATAATGTTCTGATGGATGTGAAGGAACTGCAGAGAGGAATGGATCTGACAAAGCGCGAGTACAGCATGCACGGCCACAACACCATTCTTAAAGACTTCATCAACACCAATGAAGGAAAACTTAAGAAGCTGCAGGATGATGCCAAAATCTCACAGGCAAGTGGCTTTCTCTTAATGTCATCTCATGTGCACAATATGCTGGATTATTAATGCAGTAAACATTTGATATTGTTATTCTTATTTGTATTCTTTACAGGATGCATTTGATGAAGTACTTAAATACTTTGGTGAAAATTCCAAAACAACACCGCCTTCAGTGTTCTTCCCAGTCTTTGTCAGATTTGTAAAAGCCTACAGGGTAAGTTTACTGTTTTACTATTCGGGGTAAAGCACTGACCATAACATTGAAATAATGAACCAGTGTACAGTATATGTTAGAAAAAAAGAAAATGTAGATGTATAAAAAAAAAAAAAAAAATCAATGAAGATTGCAACTAATATATTGTACTTAGTAAAACTGCTCTCGTACAAAACTTTATTGTACTTTCAGTCTAAAGCCTGTTTATGAGCTCATTCCTTCTGTTTAAGGTACATTGTTGGATATGCTGGTTACTGCAGTTCTAGTTTAAGGGGTTGGTGGTGATTGTTCTTTGTTTTTATGAACAGCAAGCGGAAGAAGATAATGAACAAAGGAAGAAACAGGAGCAGGCCCTGATGGAGAAATTGCTAGAACAAGAGGCTATGATGGAACAGCAAGACCCGAAGGTACTTCTGTTGTCTGTTATGGAAATCAAGTTTGCATAGCATGCTGTTATGCTAGGATACATTGATTTTACCCAAAGTTTCAACAAAAGTGTACAATTAATTGTGCTTCAGGATAGTTTTGGTAGGAGGTTTCTTTGTTCAGTTATGTTGTAACCAATTGTTTTTTCTCTCTTTGTCAGTCACCTTCACATAAAAATAAGAGGCAGCAGCAGGATCTGATTGCAGAGCTGAGGAAGAAGCAAGTTAAAGACAGCAGACATGTTTATGAGGGGAAAGACGGTGCCATTGAGGATATTATTACAGGTAAAGATAAGTTGTTCCAAACACTTCACACAATACAATCTGTACTGACACATACATCTCCCATGCCACATAGTGTGTGTTATTACAGACAGGTACACCATTTAAATCCTTTTCAAATTTAAAGTCCTAATATTAGTACGCCAACAAATGGACAGTCACTCTCACATAAGCACACTGCATGATTTGACCTGTGTGTTTGCTTTTACATCAAATTAACATTTACTGGGCTCAGTAAACTAACAGTATTTCTTTGTTTGCACATGTAACAAGTTGGCAGATCCTTGTTTGATCCTCATGCTAATGTGATGATTTGTTAAGGCTTTTCTGTAGTACAGACATGGCACAGTTTCCAGCAAAGTTGATTAATCAACTACTGCTTGTTTTCCTAAGAAGGGCTGGGCTATATAAGTATGAATGTCCAAATGACACTGCGACATCTTCAGTTGCAGGTTTTTCAGAATTAGAAAATGAGTACAACTAATTTTGCATTTATCTTTTCCTTTTAAATGAAAACATAATGGGGTAAATTATATTGATCTGAACAGTCACTGCCCTGTTTAGATGTTAAAACAGCTCCTTTTGTGTACCAAAGTTCAAACATCCTAACAGTGCATGTAGATGTTTTTCTGTCAGTAAAAATATGTGGAACACCAGTAAGGATTTTAAATGGTAAGATCATAGTCCCCACTATGTACTGATTTTTATATAAAAATAGTTAAAAATAGCCCACACAAAAGTGCCCTTCCTAGACTAAAGTCTGTGTGTCATCAGTGGATGTTTAATAGCTCTAGTTTTCAGTTTACCTGCAGATTGCTAACCATGTACTAAACTGTAGTTTTTTGCTTCTTACTGTGTCCTGTCTTGTTTGGCTGTTGTTTTCATGCAGTGCTGAAGAGTGTGCCCTTTACTGCCCGAACAGCCAAGCGTGGCTCTCGTTTTTTCTGCGAGCCTGTTCATACTGAGGAGTTCCATTACTAAAACTAAACACTTTCACAGCTGATGTTCTTAAAAGTTTGCTGTAGGTTCAAATACTATTTTATCTCTCTCTATGGGTTGTTTGTGAACGACCGTCTGGATGTAACAACCATTTGTGTCTGGTGTCCCGTGGGAGTTCATGCATTGTTTCTGTCCTGGCATGCTGACCCGGAATCTCTTTTAAGGAGTTATTATTTCCTTGTGTGTGTCTGCATCAGCACTTTACCACATCAGTGGTGCACATTCTAAGTACTTGTACTTGCATTGCATTTTCACATACAAAAGCAATTTGTAATGTCACAAGTCTTCATATCAGCTCTTAGTTTTGGGCACTGTCCGATATTGTATTGTTCTCATGTGATAAAAATAGATATGATGGATTACCAGGAACACAGAGATGTGCATACAATTCAAATACTAAAAAGCCTGGTAGTTTTATGTAAATGTGGCATTATACTTTGCTTTCCAAGTATTGTCTTAACTGAGAAATGAGTGTTCATAATTCAGTAAAATGCCTTGGCTGGTTTTGCATGATTTTTGTTGGTTTGGTGCAGAATAATTCTTTAATTGCACTGTTGTCTTTTTCATAATATGAAGAACTTTCCTGTTTTTTGAGTGTGTTTGTTCTTTTTCCATAACCTAAAGCATGGATTGAGTTTTCATTATTCTATGTTTTGTATTTGCTTGTCTAAATGTTGGAGTAGAGTACACTAAGCGGTGGCCCTGAAAATCAATGCCTAATACAAAGACCTATAGGAGCCAGTTCTGTGATCACTTGAATTATTCCCTCATATACAAATGAATAAAAATACAAATATTTTTTATAACAGTCAATTAGTTGAAAGTACACATTACACAGAATTATTTAAACATATACATTTTAATGTGTATACCATACTGGGGTAAATCAATCACAAGTGAGATGAAACTGGCTCCAGGTACGCTTTGGTTCCATGCTAATCTAACAAGCATGTGTCTAGTGACGTTCTTTCAAATATTCTATTATGAAGTTCAAATCTGTATCTTGATAAAATACTCCTGATGATTTTCTGTATATCTCTATGCTGTTGATTTCTGCTTTAGTTTTATTTCTGGGGTCAATCTCCAAAGCAGCTTGGGTTACGTTTCACAGTAAGCAGAACCTTACCTTGTATTGCTCTTGCTGTACTAGTAACAGCTGTCGGCCCCCCCGCCCCCCTCTCCCGCCTAATCTTTGCCGTGTGGCTGTTTTGCTCTGATAGCTAACCTGCAGTGAGGTCTGCTTGAACACTTAGGTATTGCTTGAATGATCATTTCATTTTTCTTTAACCATCGTTTTGTGTTTTCTTCATTTAGCCCTAAAGAAGAATAATATAACTAAATTTCCAAATGTTCACTCGAGGGTAAGGATTGCTTCTAGCACACCGGTGGTGGTGGTGGATGAAGCACAAACCTGGCAAGCATCACTTTTTTACCTAACTACATGGTTTATACTTGAACAGAAAGCCTGTTGTGGTGAGAGCACCACCTGCAATACTGGCGTTTGGTGTCGGCGCCTATCTCTATGGATAATGAAATACAGCATGTAGTCGTCAGTATAAACATTTAGATTATTCTCTAAATTAAAACATGTGTTCCTCCAATCCTCTGCGTTCCTGCACAGAGATCTATTATTGATTAAAAAAAAATATCAATCGCATTATATTCCTTACTGTATTTCACTTCTGACAATTTAACATACCAAGGTTCCTTTCTATTTCAAATATAGTATTAATAAACCATTCAAAATCATTTAGTATTTTTGTCAATTTAAATACATTCAGATCCTTGCTGTATCTAACTCAAGCTGCTTTGCCTGACTGACCGTCACAAAAAAAAGAAGTCCTCTGAAACTGATGACTAAAGTAATTGTTGGCCCTTGTTTTCCTTCCCTGAGCACAGATCTTAGAAACCAGCCCTACAGGCGAGCCGATGCGGTGAGAAGAAGTGTCCGACGGCGTTTTGATGATCAGAACTTGCGCTCAGCGAACAATGTGGAAATCACTCTGTGAGCAAGGGAAATGCATGTGTCAAGAGGGTGTGTGAATGAATGTCATGGCATCTGTGTGAAGAGTGAGTAGCAGTTTGGACTCGACGGGCTTAAAGACCGGGGTAAAATGGGCTCTCCCTCAGAACGTGGGAAGCTCTTGAGCAGAGAAGCCAAGTGCCTAAATTTCAATTATCTGTTATTTACTAAAAGCAATATGACCTGACCTGGCTTTATTTTTTATTCCAAGTATCTATTATCTATCTTGCATTTTTAAACTGGACATACTTGTCTGTACAGGGGGGGGTTAGTCTTTTCTTGTGAAAAGAAAGTTCAGAATGTAAGGGACAATGGTTTCCTGGTTATTTGCAGAGGGGATACTTTGTGAAAGTGATCTACTATGGAATGCTAAAGTAGTTTTTAAAATAATCTGGTGCTATTGTGACTAGGAATAAAAAGTGTTATCTGCACTTTTTCATTAGCTTTTTTTGTTGAAGGGCTAATGATATGTTTGTTTTGTTTTTTTAAGAAAGGGTGTCCCAGTTTATTGTTTTAACTAATACAAAACTGTTACACAGCAGCAATCTCAAATGTAACGTTGGAAACGGATTGTGTGGTTCTGTTCATGAGTACCGTCAATACAGTTTCAAGGTGAAAGTGCTGTGAATACTAAGAGCAGAAGGAGCATTACAATACAATGTGAATTGTATATAGGACACCATACTAAGGTATTAACATCTCATTAATCAGTGTTGCCATTATTGCCAACGACCAATACTACACAACTGTCACTGTACAGTGCTAGATATTTTCTACTAAAGTAGAACTTAAGTGCCAAGCCAGCAACATACAAATTATATAAAAAATTATAATTTATGTAAAATATGAATCCAGGGAACTGGTTTAAAAATGTATTTGGCGTTTGTTGTGGAGTTGTAATAATGTGAGCATCCATATCCTATTATGCTCATTTATACTTCAAACAAGTTACTGTAATCACAGGCAAGGCACTTCAGGCTACTTTAGTTTATCTAATAAAAACTGGATAAAAAAAATGTTATTCTCTAAACTGGATTAAAAAAATGTTATTCTCTAAAAACGTGTGCTTTGCTTACAACTAAATCTTCTTGATTGTGTCTACTTCGCTATCTTTATTGTAAAAGTTTAATGTATAGTATTTAACCACTGAATTCATTTTCATTCTGTTTTGCTCATGTAAACCACTTGGTGTTGATGGCATTTGTTTTTGATAATGTGTAGTTATATTAAGAAAAAAAAACTTTTTTAAATGTACAGATATTTTGCTACGAAATTGGTGCAGTTTGTATTTTTTTCTTTTAATCCACATATTAGCATATGGTTAATATTGTACATATTGTTTAAAAAGGTTTGCAACACCCTGTGCTACACAATCTGAATGTTATTTTAACATAGTTTTATTTTGTATTTAACTACATGAGCGTGAACAAGGTTTTGGCTTATTAGACTGGAAATAGTTAAAATACTCATCCTGCTTTTTATCATTTACACAATGATGTAATTTGTGTGCTAAATGGAACATGCCAAGATTGTTGTCTTTCTTGCCTGACAATAAACAGGCATTAAACTGTTGACATTAAAAAGCAAGCTATTTTACTTAACTGACCCTAAATAATAAATTTTATATAGCATGTGCATTATTTGCTTTACTTAACAAAATCTGTGGTTAAGTAAAAAAAATAATTCACAGCTGCAACACTTTCATTTCTTAAATCAGTATTGGCATGTTCTTATGAAATGTATTTTAGGTGATACCTGCTTATTTGCAATATTGAACTAGTTTTTAATAAAGCAAGTTTCAAATTAAATCTCTGGTTTCTCAATGGCTTTGAACAAATAATCTATTTACACGATATACTATAATGCAATGGCCTGTCATTCCTAAATAACATCCTGACAACTAACCTTGAATTGACCATCATCACAAAGAGCTTTACAAGATACGAGACTAGGGTGTACAAACTATGCATCAGCTGCAGTACAACAACGTCTCACCCGAAAGACAGAGCACAAGGTTAAGTGACTTGCTCAGGGTCACACAATGAGTCTGGCTGAACTGGGATTTGAACCAGGGATCTCCTGGTTACAAGCCTATTTCTTTAACCACTGGACCACACAGCCTGCTATAGCAAGTCTTTCTCTGCTTTGAATGTAGTAATTGTATTTTTTTTTTTTTTTTATAAACCTAAAATGCATCTTTTAAATGAATGCCAATAAATTCAGAAGGAATAATAATACAAAAATGCTAATAAGTTGAAATACATCAGGAATAACTTCACAAAACAAGTTTGCTTTATCTTGTCCAAAGAAGTTAGTCAAGTTCATATCACATGGCCTCAACTGGATATGCCAATGTGGTGCGTCACGTGCCTTCTGGTTCTGTATCGAGGCACTGACTTCTTTGCAGTACCCATCTGAACTGATCTGCATAAAAAATAAAACTGGATAAATAGACTGTTCCTAGCCCATTTAATCACAACTGGCTAAGCAGGCCTCGTTTATAAAACTTTATATATACAGATGTACGTATATACAGGCAGATACACAATTGTGATCCAATTTTGCAAGTACATTTTTTTTACGCATTTGACAGTGTGCATCCCATATCGTAAACTGGGGGTCATTATATGGCTGACATTAGTAAAATCAAGGGTTTCATTCAATGACTAACTTTGTACAAATACTATTAAAATGTACGTTTGCAGATTTTCCCCTTCATATAATTCCAGACTCCTGTATAGATTTCCCATTAGCTCTTATTTTCAGATGTTTTATCTTAATGCACACAGTAGTATCTTAGTACTGTATGTAATGAATATTTTATTCAGCATATTTAAAAAATAAGCTCAAGCTAAAAACATTAAGAAATGTTCATGCCCTTTAGGGCTTATTAACTGTGCTTCCATTTCAGTTGTTACTTTATCAACTTTATAATCTTCCAGACACAATCTAGCTGTCCTTATGCTCCCACCTAATGTTAAGTTCATTGTACATGTATTCCATATGCTGTCAATCAGTATTATTGTATTTACATAGCTTATTTAGTTTTGATGGCTGTGCACATTACGAAGATGTACCAATTTCACTAAACTATTGTTTATAATTTTCCTCCACAATTTTGAGCAAATGTAAAATATTTTGAAGCCAGGTTGAACATCACAGAATTAGGAAAAACAAAATTAAAGTTTAATTGCAGTTTACTCATTGCATTAAACCAACAGCTCAATTAAATATCCTACCCTGAAGTACAGTATATATGGATTTTGACAACTACTGGTAAGGGAATATGTTTTTATAAACATGTAACAAAAATTCAACACAAGAGGCAAAGGGGGGTTAGTATCGTACTTTAAGTGGTTCTGAAATTAACCAGAGTGCAATTTGCAGAAAACACTATACAAACATTATACTAGTACACACAAGGGAAATTGTTTAAATTGTATGCATCTATCAATGTTAAAACTTGAATTGAAGCAATAATATTTGATAAATTCCTTGGGAAATCAGATTTAATGTTGGATTAAAAATGTACAAAAGTTTCAATTCGCAAGTTGTTTTAACTGCAAATAATGTTGCCTGCTTACATAGTTCTAAGTTTATTATTAGTAAACTCAACAAGACAAAGAAAGCCCCAGACATTTAAAAAACACAAATCCCCCCCCCGGTGTAAAGAAATGTTACAACTTATTTTGTACTAGGTGTATGCATTCTTTCTATCAAATTCCATTTTTTGGAGAAACTATCACGTTTGATGGCACAATCTTAAAATCCAAATAATAAAAATACAAGGAATTCAAAAATGATACATCAAGTTTGCCTGAACCAAAAAGAATCAAAATAATTATGGTGCATCCAGTTGTTCCAGAAGAGTTCTCCTTCGTTTTTCTAGTTCTCCTTCACTCAACTCACTGCCTGATGTGTCCCATCCACCCTGGAGAGGAAACACTTGCACAGTAAGTGAAGGATTCAGATGAAAAAGTAAAAGAATTACAAATCACTTCAACAGTTATTTTGCATTGCCTGGTTTATTTATCTACTTTTGAAAAACACACACAATAATACCAATTAACATGCTCTAAAAAGCACCATCTAACTATTTTTTTCAATGTGAAACAATGGTCAATGAATTTAAAGCTGACCTCTTAAGATGGACAAGCATTTCCCTTTTTGCCTGAAAAAGGTGACGCACGTGTAATATTCTGAATTACTGACTGACTGTTCCTAAAACCAGAAGGGCTAGAACTACAACAAACAACTGTATTAACTTTCTTCTAATGCCAAAAAACGTTATGTCCTAATGTCTCTATGATTAAATCTCCAGAGTACATTTTAGTAAAAAACAGGATGAGGTCTGTTATTTATTACACATCATCATGGCCAATTTCTTAGGTCACTACATATTCTAGAAATTATTACTACAAAAAAAAGGGTAAAATAAGAGATTTTTCAAAAACCAAATTTTTGTTTTAAATATACACCCTGCAAAATTATGAAGCATATTTCCCATCTCTATGCAAAGTGATAAATCAAAGTTCTGGCAATATCATTCTTCTTTATGTGTACAATAATTGTGTAATGCCCTTTCCTTCCATCTTCACGGTGTTCCACTGAACGCCCTGCCGTCTGACCTGGGAGTTATAGTTGCTGTAATAGGCATAAGTGGACCGTTAAGTTATCATGTGAAAATTAGTAATACATTGGCAAATAAGGATTTCCTTCCTAAAATTACATGGTGTATATAGTGGACTATTATGCTAGATCAGCTACTTGGAGAATATTTTATTTACACTAGGTAGAGAAGAATAAAGAATGGAGTTAAGAATGCTTTAGTGATCAACATACATACACACACATTTTTGTGTTTTAACATGCAAAGATTTTCTATGGTGAAAAAATTGTTAAAACACAAAAATGTAATGCGGGTTAACTTCTGTTATGGATAAACTGACAGCTTTCTAGACAAACCTTTGGCTAATGCCTTAAATTAGTCACCAAATATAACCAAGAGCCTTTTTTTTCTTTAAAAAAAGTACAAAAACCACTTACTTCTTCCTTCTCCCTTTTTCTTTTTGGAGATTTTTGCTTGGATTCAGCTCGGGACTTGCCTCTGGATTTCTCACTCTCCTTCTCCTTCTCCTTTTCCCTCTCCCTCTCCCTGTCCCTGTCTCTGTCTCTGTCTCTCTCCTTCTCCTTCTCCTTCTCCTTCTCCCTCTCCCTCTCCCTCTCCCGGTCTCTGTCACGATCCCGCACTTTCCTGTCCTTGTCAGCATCGGATTCTGGGGATGCCTTTAAAGAAAGGAATTAAACACTGGGCAATCAGACATTTCATTTTAAGATGCATTTAGTGTTTAAAAAGAAAAAAAAAAAACACACATCCAAAAAGAAAAGTCGAAACCAAGGATGGAAACGATAGCAATTTGAGACATTCTGGGTTTTACTGTTGTCTTAATTGGGGTTATTTGAGCTCTTCCTCTCTGTGAATTACATTTTTTACTCAGTAGTTATTAATTTAAAGAAAGACACAAATATTGGATTCTGCAGATCCAAAGGCCTCGGTTTGAATGATCACCCCACCCCAACTTTTAGCTGAAAGTAAAATTCACTATTAATTTCTGGTTTTAATAACCATGCACAAATGTGCATAGAATAGAAAGAAACTGCCTAGAAGACCCTATGCACGGAACGATTCAGGGTCAGGGTTAGGGTTATCTTCGGTTCAGATAACGAAGATGTGGAGTTTGGCTGTTTCGGATCAGATGATACAGACTGTAGTCTGATTGATTTCTGTTAAGCTACAATCCATATTTTGGAATCTTTTTTTATTTATTTTTTTTTATACACTGCAAGAGCGTATACCTCGGGCACCATTTTTTTTGTATTGAACATTAATACTACAGTGCTACTTTGGATGTTAATTTATTATTTTGTACACTGGACACTAATTTCTTACTGGCAGAGATTATGTAAAGCCCTTTATTTAAAATGACAACACAGTGGACATACTGCAGCAGCTTTGAAATGTATTTCACCAGTCATTAAATATGTTAACTGCACTTCTTGATTCTGTAGCGTGACTCTGTGCTATGATCTACCTTTGAATTTTAAGCATGCCTAATTGTAAATGTAAATTTATCTGCATAATGTTAAATACCCCCTATGAATAATGCCTGTAATTTCATCCCTGCCAAGTCAACGCCCAACGCCCCCAACCACACACACTTTTGCCTTGACAACCTGGGTGCTGACACAGCAGAATCCAGTATATAATACATATTGGCTTTTTTTTTCTTTCTTTCTAGAAAAGCACATATAAGAATACTTTTTAAAAAGTGCGCAGGGTTGAATATAAAAACGAAGAAAAAAATAATACTTACAGACTTGTGTCTCCTCTTTTTGCCCTTTTTCTTGTGCTTTTTAGATTTCTTATAACTGTGCTCTGTAGGCAAACGAGAAAAGGGTGACACTCACGTAAACAACATTAGAGGTGTAAAATAGGTTCTTGTTCCTCATTCTTGTTCTGATATTTATCTTTTGTTTATTGTCTTTGGCCTAAAAGTCTATTTATCCTAAGTAAATTTGATGTTTGCACTTACGTTTCCCATATATATATATATATATATATATATATATATATATATATATATATATAGACACACACACACCCCCACCACAGAATGTAAGTGTATGGCTCAGCTGGAGACTTATTAACTAACATAGGAAGGTAACATAGCTTGTGGCAAGAAAAACTCACTTCACACATGTGAAAAGGAATACGTTTGGAGAACATGAAAAGCTAAACTTTAAGGGGCTTAGTGTTATGCCAATAGTTGGTTTAAATGTACTGAACGCTAACCTGTTTCTGCACTAGAAGAACGCTCAGATGCAGATCTAGATGGCGATCGTTTCTTTTTCTTGGAATGGTAGTCGTCGTCCTCTGAATCGGAGCCCTGTATATACATACATATACATCAAAAAGTTAGTTATTCAACTAAAGTAAAGTTCATATATTTTATTAAACAGTATGATAGTAAAATTATCCACAATTAGACCTTACCGAACGAGAGCGGGATCGCTTTCTGTGGTGCTTTTTTGACTTTTTGGAGTGCTTCTTGTTCTTTGAATGATGATGTTGACACTCATGCTGTCCAAAATAAATAAATAAAAATACATACATTTAATATAAAAACGATGTATTCTTTAAGTACACAATTTTTTTTCATTTTTTTTTTTACCTCTAGAACATGTACGAAGTCCTTGAATATCCTTTTTCTTTCAGATTCTAATGTAATGTCTTCAAAGGCAGATTCTTTCAGGAATCTATCTCGAACCTGGATACAAATTAAAACTAAGTCAATAGTGGATTCGCTTCAATTCACTAATCAAAAAACTCAATGTTAATGCTATTTGTAAACATCTGGTATCTATTTTTGTAATTGTGTCTTCATGCAAGACTATACAATGATGAATTCTGCTGGCTATTGGTAAAGATTACTCATGTCAGTCACCTAATTTGATACATTAAAAGCAGAAACATTCTAGCACTTCACTTTGGAATTTGTTTTATTTGTTGTTTTTTTTTTAAACTTACACTATCCCATGTCGAATCATGTTCGAGTGGGGGAGCAGCCTGCTTTAGCATGCTTTTAAAGGCAGCTTCCTTCCTCTTCATCTTTCGGGTTTCTTCTTTTTCTCTTTCCCGCTCTCGAGCTTCTGCTTTCTCCAACAACTATGCAAGATAAATATTTGGTTTCTATAAATATCCATCCAAGTCAAGTAGAAAAAACACTTAAGGCATAAGGCTTAATATCCAACTAAATAAAAGCGTAACAGCCAACAGAACCAACTATGTATATATAAAGGGTACATACACAGACCAAGTTTATATAACGAGTGTAGACTTTTAGAAACAAGGTTTTGCTTGATAAAATTGAAAATGCACATGGTGTCAATGGATTCTTCCATTATAATGGAAACCTAAATGACTAATTAAGTGGTAAAAAATCTTTTGCAGAAATATGAACCATTTAACTGAACACCTAATGCATTTACATTGTTACGATAAAGTATATGTTGTTGAAATAGAAATAGGTCATAGAAACAAACACAACATATTTTTCTTTGAATAAAATTACCATATACCAACTTTTATATATTATGTAATTCATGATCAGCTTACACTGTTGAAGGCAAGTTTGATGTTTCCAGCATCCAAAGTTGTGGCTCTTTTATCAGAGCTGATAACAGTCCCAAAGTCTTCAAAAGTAGTATTGACTTCAACTGTAAATCCTTTGTCCTGTTTATGCAGAGAACATAGAAACAAAAGAAAATCATTTGATATAAAATTAATCAGCTAGGTTTTGCAGTTATGGTAAATTTGAGCTTGAAGATGAATACCCCAGATTTAGTGGACTCAAAGTGATACGTGGCACATTTAGTTGGGTAAAACATAATAATTCGAGTTGCAACAAAACTACCAAAGTGTCGACTATTGATCATCCACCCATAACACGTTAACAACAATAATAATTATTATTATATGGTGAGGTTGCACACATTCTTTTCAGATGTTAAGTACTTTGGGAACTTATACTTTGTTAAATCAAGTGTTCATTTGATTGCAAGTTGTGCCTTGCCGTTTAAATATTATGCATAGCAGCGTTATTAGATCTTCTGATAAAAATCCTAATGTTTGTTCTGATGGATCAATTATTGTCAATAAATGTGTATGTGATCAATCAATAAAGAAATTAGGTTCCTGATTGCACCACTAATAATAATACATTTTGGTCAGTGACAAATGTTGAACACCTAGATTTAAAAATGTTGTTACAAAAGCTAATTACAATATCCACCAAAGCTGTCTTAGGTAGCGAGACCAGTGAAAAACAATTGTAAATGGCATGGAGACATTTTAATACTTTACGAAGTTCTGGGATCAGTCATCTAGAATGCACAGGAAAAGCACTGATGGGCTAAATAGCCTGCATAACTGAAGTTATTATGATAATAATATTTCTTAATTCGTGCATAAGGAAAAAAAAAATGATATTAACCTCAATAAATAACCTCACAACATGATGTTTACAAGCATTGTTTTACCTTAAGAATGTCTTTGATGATTCTTTTTTCATCATGATATCGGGCCTTCAAATCTTCAACGTAAAACTTAAAAAGATCCAGAGGTGTCGAACCTACAGAATACACACCAAAAACTAAGATAAAAAAATGTTATTGAAGTATCTGTACACGTAATACAGGTTTACAGCCAGTAGCATTAAAAGCACATTTGTAACCGTTTAGTAAAAATGTACAATGAACCCTGTCATTCAATACAAATGATGCCTCTTGAATGAACTTTTGATGACAGGTTATATGGTGTTTGGCAATTTCAACAGATAATCTTTACTAGGCCAACTTGTCACAATCAAGTTATATGTTTAACAATGTAAAAATGTTTGTTTATTTGAACTTCTTACAAAAATGCATTGCAGTTCAGTAATAACTATAAAACACTTACAGCTAGTTTCACAGACCCCGATCTTGAACTAAGCAATGTTACTTTAGCAGTCTGTGAAACCAGACATTAATCTTTATATATTTATATATATTATATTATATTATATATATATATTTTTAGCTCAAAGAGCCAGCTGCTCAACGTTTCGATATGTTGTACATATCTTTCTCAAAGAAGCCTCACAGGCTCCTTTGAGAAAGATATGTACAACATATCGAAACGTTGGGCAGCTGGCTCTTTGAGCTAAAATATATTATTGTGTTTTATACATAACATATACATATATATATATATAAAAAAACTAATATATATTAGGGCAGCAGTGTGGAGTAGTGGTTAGGGCTCTGGACTCTTGAACGGAAGGTTGTGGGTTCAATCCCCAGTGGGGGACACTGCTGTTGTACCCTTGAGCAAGGTACTTTACCTAGATTGCTCCAGTAAAAACCCAACTGTATAAATGGGTAATTGTATGTAAAAATAATGCGATATCTGTATAATATGAGTAATCTTGTATAATCTTGTAACAATTGTAAGTCGCCCTGGATAAGGGCGTCTGCTAAGAAATAAATAATAATAATAATAATAATAATAATAATAATAAACTAATATATATATATATATATATATATATATATTAGTTTATATATATATATATATATATATATTAGCTTTTTTATATATATATATATAAAACTAACAGCAGTGTGGAGTAGTGGTTAATGCTCTGGACTCCTGACCGGAGGGTCGTGGGTTCAATCCCAGATGGGGGACACTGCTGCTGTACCCTTGAGCAAGGTACTTTACCTAGATTGCTCCAGTAAAAACCGAACTGTATAAATGGGTAATTGTATGTAAAAATAATGTTGTTAAATAATGTAATTGTATGTAAAAATAATGTGATATCTTGTAACAATTGTAAGTCGCTCTGGATAAGGGCGTCTGCTAAGAAATAAATAATAATAATAATAATAACCAACATGCTTGTTTAAATTAGCAGCACCACTGTCTCATGTGAAGAGACCCTCGATAAACTGTTTTATATTGCATTTTGATTACTCTACTGCTGCAGATAAAGACTAAATCCAAACATGTATTTATTATTAACACTAGAACCGCCATGCGGGTCAATTTGGCCCATTTTGGATTGAAAATGTTAATTACTCTTCTGTTGTAAATCGTATGTGTATGTCCATTTTTGACTTTTCCTAAATATGAATTAAAATATCCAGACGGCATTTGATAGCCAGAATCGCAAAAATTATAAAGTTATAAACAGTTCTACCTAAAACCGCCACGTGGGTCAATGTGACCCATGCATTAATTACAATTTTTTTTTTTTTTTTAATAACTTAAGATATTCTATTTTTTTTGTAAATGCAGCAAACAAGACACGCCCCCTCCTCCTAGCACACGTGTTTTTTTGTTTTTTTTATTTCAAGTCTTTCTTTGTTTGTAGACTACGAGACAGAGATTGCTAGGATTGCGGATTTGTCAAATTGCAAACTCAGTGAAAGCCTAGTTGCTTATTTTTCAATGTACCTGGAGACAACAACAATTGGAACAGAGTCTGTGTTTACAACACAGCTCCTGGATCCTGGATCAGTTGGCAGATGCGTACGCTCCCCCATAGAATACAATGCAGTCGTCATACCGGAAGTAGTATTATATTTTCTTTTTATGTAGTATTAGAAACCATGATTTCGGTTTTATAGTTGTGTGTACATATACCCGTTTACACCTGTACACAGGTATATGTACATACCCGTTTCTTTTGAAATTTGTATATTATTTTTTCACTGTTTGTAGTCATGCTGTATATGCGCTCATTTTGAAAATAAAGCCTTTTATGTTTAATTTTCCATTTAAATAGTGTTTCTGTTCATGAATAAACCTTATCAGTTGTATCCAACAGTATGTCTTTCATTTTCATAATGAAGCAGTTTAAAAATGTATGGGTCGCGTGGCGGTTCTAGTGTTAAATAGAGCTTTTTTTGTATAAACTAATGCGTTAATCAACTACCTACAAGTCCTGTGCAAAACAGTTCCCTTACCAGGTTGTCCCAGCATGTTGGCAAATCTTATGTTGGAGCTAACCGTAGGATACATTTCCATCCATGCAGACATTGAATGTAGTTGTCCATGATCATGTAACTCATCCAAAAATTTCTTTAAAAAAAAACCAAAAGAGAAACAGCAATTATTTTCATGGCACCCAGAAGACCACCAACTAATGCAAACTGCGTCTGTCTCCGTCTACAGTTTACAATCCAATCTTCAACTGAACACGATTGACTAAATGAAGAGGAAACAAGAAGTTCTTATTTCTAGAAAAATGGTTTACTGAAAAATGATTTAATACATTTACAATCGTATTAACAACTGAGTTACTGTCCTTTTACACAGCTGAAACCCATTCAGTTAATCTCATTCAATCTTAAATATTTCTTATTTGCCCTACAAATAACATTGCACATAAATTAATTTTGTATTTCAACAGTTGGCTCAGGTCAAGCTTCAATTACATGCGAAAAGCTCTTTCTTGATTAATCAATTTTCTATTGTCATTAGGTTTGCATACTAATTGGACTTACTTGAAACGACTCTCTGTTTTTACGATGCCTCCTTCTTTCCCTTAGTAAAGATTTTTGTTTTTCTTCCTCCTCTTCCTTCTCCAAGGCTCTTATATGTTCTTCAAAGCAAATTAATGCATCCTCCTTATCCATATCTAGTGAACAAAAGCACAAGAATATGCACTGCTTTATCTTTGCTGTACAATCTTAGCTTTTTAGTACAGTAGCATTAAAAAGAAACTTGGCAATACATTTAGACAAACTTAGATGAGATTTTAACATATAAACCATCGATATGGCTGGTTTCACATTCCCTTATCACGGATCTTGAACTAACATTTCATTTTAGGTAAAGTAGTCTAGTACTAATCAGGGTCTGTAAAATCATTGTTTGTCTAAATGTATTACTACAATATCTGACTTAGGCATTTAAAGTAATGTATATTTTTACATTTTACAACATGAGCTTTATAATGTGTTAATTTAAAGTGAGATCAAGGCTCAGATTTACTAAGGTTTTGTACTTTTTTCTAAAAGGAATAAAACAAGTTATTAATTTTGTATTGTATTTTTATTATAATTATTTATTGTGGGATGTTGATAATAAAGAGTCCACTGATTAGGGTTAAAGGACCTGGAACCAAGCACAAACATTAGTTGTGGTTAATTCATTTCAACCTACTCTGCAATTCTTCATCCTCTGCAAATGTAGGGTTGTCCAGAAGATACTGCTGTGCCTCTGACCAGGTTGTCCTGTACGTTACATTAGCCATGTTATCCAAAATGTTCTTCAGGGCTTCCCAATTTCTTTTTCTCAGCTGTTTGGCTTGTTCCTAAAACCAAAAAAAAAAAAGTTAGTTGTTTGCTTCAATTCATTTTTAATCTTCCTTGTTCTCATTCATTAGAAGCACACAATGACAATTTTATGTTTTAAACTCACCTTTTCTTTTTTTGCAAGGTAAAACAAGACATCTTCATAGATTTCCAATCTATCACGCTCAGGAACTGCTGTCCATACCTCCATCTCGCCAAACATCTGTTCAGCTTTCCTGATAGGAAAAACAAAACAAAATATTTTACCAACAGCAGTTAAATTAGCCATCGTTCCTAAATAAATAATTCCAAAGAATTTCCGAATAGTTTGTGTACAAGGCAATTTTAATTCATGGTATTTATTAATCTTGCTGCTGGTTTCACAGACAACGGTACTAATCTAGGAATACGTTATGTAACCTTAAGTACTGATAATATAAACCTAAATATATGTTATAAATAAAGTGTTGTAGAACAGAAGTTTACATGAAATACATTTTGTAACCACAGGTGTGTCCATATCTCAGCGTTATATTTCTACATATATAAAAATTAATTAATAAATAAATAAATAAATAAATAAAAAGTTTAAGAATTGCATTGCATTGTGAGTTTTAAAAAATAATTCCCTTGTTTATTTACCTATAATGGGTGAATAACAAAATGCCAAAAAAATCAGGAATTTTTGTTGCAAAACAATATTGTACTAATGACTACAGCAAATACAGCACAGGAAAGTAATGTGCTTCTTGTAAACACTGAGTGGGTTCTGTCACAAGAAACACTCAGGTTAGGACTGGATTGTTCAGTTGAACAAGCATTCCACAAGGTGGCATTAAACTACTGGGAAATATATTTCTCTTTTGTAGACCAGGCTGTCCCAACAGATAGCTCCAAAATATGTTTTAAACCTTGAGGGTTTTGGGTATAGCCGATGGAATCACTGCTATATATAAATCAAAAGACAAACCAGATTTGCATCAGTGACAGTCATATCATTTAATCAACAATGAGGCAAAATAATTAAATAATGAAGGGTCTGGCTAGAACAAAGTCCGGCAGTGGAATGATTTGGAAGAGCCAAGGTTACCTACCCCTGATTTTAAAGGGATATCTTGCCTAAGAAAGTGAATGAAGAAATGTAGTGACACATCATTCAACTCACCTAAGGCTTAAGGTCAAGAAAATACCAATTTATTGGGGGGAAAAAAAATAAAAAATACTAACGGGACCCTCGAGTCTAAGGGGGATAAAACAGAACAGAAACTGTACACTAAAGTTACTGCAATTAGAATATTTAAGACAGTTACAGAAAAACTGCACACATCAGAAATATCATTATATGTTAATAATATTATATGTTAAATCAGGTTTTCATGCTATACATTATGATAGGGGTAGAGGGGTAATGTATGAAAAAAAGAAATTGAGTCCTTCTACAAATTAACTGGAGATAAATTGATTTTAATATAAATGTTTAATTATATTTGTAATATAATCTTCAATCATGTCATGTTAATATTAAACTACATTGCATAGATCTATCTATAAAGCAGAACTAAAGGATAGGGGAATACCAGCAGACAGATTCCCTTGCTATAGGGAAGAAACCACTGTCAAAAAGGATTAAAGTAACATTTCATGAATAAAAAAACATAAATCTGTACAAAGAGTTCTGATAAGGTTTCAAGGCTTCATTGAAAATGTCCACAGGAATTACACAAAACATAGTTCCCAAACTCTCATAACAAAGACTGCACTCCAAATGTTTCTAGATCCTACAACCTTAAGCTTGCAGCATTCAGTTTATCTGGTGCAGATATATTTACATTTCTTCTGGAAGAGTGGGTCAGTTATCCTCAAATTGAGTTTAAAAATAAAACCTAGACTGTGTATTTAATCATTTTTTGTTTTCTGTTATTTTTATTACAAAAGAAATAATAATAATAATCACATGGGATCATTTGTGTATATGCTTTATCATATAGGGTGGCCTTTAAATAAGGTCATATTTAGCCTTAATGTCATGACCGCATACTTACTTGTATCTTGTAGTTGATGTCATTTTCTCATGATTTTCCAGATATCTCTGATATGTTTCTTTGGCCTCCTTGTATTTAATTCTAGCTTCTTCCTTTTCTTCTTTTTCAGTCTGTACCTTGTAAGCATTGAAGGCTTGTTTCTTCTCACTCAGCTTAGGCAATGCACTTTGTTGGAAAGCATAAAAAAGTCACATAAGCACCAATCCACATTACGGATATTAACACATAGGTTTGTGCTCAATTTAAATACACACACAAATATACATATAAATAAAGCAGAAGTATACCTACCTATATCTAGGGTCATTGATAATCATTTTCATAGCTTGTTCCCAAGAGGCATTGGATGAAACACCCTACAAAGAAAAATAAATAGTATGTTCAAAGGTAAGTAATTATGTTGAATAAAAAAACATTTGCTTTACAATTTCTACCTAACTCCACTGTCTATACAGTTGGTCTAATTATTTTTTTTCACCACACTATTTTCTTGCCACTTTTTATCATCAAATAATTGCTAACATAAGAACTATTTACATAACTGCCCTTTCCACCAGAGTAACTGGTCTCCAAGTCAAGGACGAATGTATTATCTAACTTTAAGGTGCATCTCACTGGAAAGTCTCATGCCTCTGTTCTAATCGGCTTTAGTCTAGCACTTTATAGAAAGAAAAAATCTGGACCAGTCCATTAGCGAATTAAAAATAAAACAGGTTAGGGTCTTTACTAAACTCACAGCATTAGCATCATGTCTACACATTTTATTTTACATTCTAATGAGCTATGTAAGAAATACATAGACGAAATACCACATTATTTCTTATATCCACTAGGTGCACTGTAACAAGGAGACAGCTTAATGGTTACACATTGGTGTATAACATGTACTTGGAGACAAAACCTGATTCTGCAATGTAGTAATAAAAGGAACTTGATCGGCTCTTTTTTTAATCATGCAATGTCCCTAAATATACTGTTGCATACAATAATAAAAAAGATGTACGCATTTACTACCAAAATAGTACTGATATTTTTGACGCGTACCTTTTCTTTTAACAGTTCTTTGAATGCTTGTTTGGCTTCTTCTTTAGTGTTCCACTTGTATACTTTCTTGACTAGTTCCGGCCTCTCTTCCTTTTTAACAGCATCACTGGCAAAAAAACTAAACAGAAAACAAGGATTCATCATATAAATATATATTAAAATGTATGTTATCAAAACAAAGACTGTTTTAAAATAAGTAGACTTCCATTTAGGTGTACTGTAGTTGGTACAGTACTATTTTCAACAGAAGTAGTATTTTCATTCAGAACGATAGGATTCTGAAAATATCATTTGCCAAAAGAGAAGACTTTCCAGAATTAACACAGTATCCAAAGTCAGTATTCAAAAATGCACAGAATATAGTGCTCGATAAGGCCCTAAAACTGTTTAATGATTAACGGATCATCACAGAATAAAAACGCAACTCCATAAAGTCACTGGCGATGCCATACTGCTGGTTTGTTTGGGTTAATGGTCGTTAAGACCGTTGCTAAGCAAATTATGCTTTGACACGATTTTACATAGTGTACAAAATTGATGAGTGGTCAGTAGCAATGTCTTTCCACACTGCCCACCTTCTGAAAGCCATTTCTTTATATAGAAGAGTGGTGCATGATTGACATTATTTAAAACATGTTGCCAAAACCCATGCTTAATCGTTTTAAAAAAAATGTAAACTGAATCTTTGAAATAGGTCTTCGGAGGTATTTTTTCACTTATCGGTTAAAATGGAAAACTTCAAGCTCTAAATATATATCATAAAGCACAAACGACAATATAAGGGTGTTTAAGAACTCGACCGACCCAGCCCCCACCAGTGAGTTGTTTATTTACTGTAGGTCTGTTAAGAAATAGTAATGGTCACAAAACAAATAAAGTGCCATCATCTACATACTTCACTGGAACCTCTTGATTAGGAGCCTCCTCGACTGAATTCAAAGTGGCTTCTGTGGGTTCCTCTTGTGCCTGGACAGGAGTTTGGACTGGTTGTTCTTCACCGACAACTGGGACTGTGGCCTCAGTCTCTGCAGCAGATGCATGAGTGATGTCTGGAACAGCTACTGAAGCAGGCACGGAGGCTGCTGAAACATCTGAAGCCCTATTAAAAAATAGAATTAGTTGCCAGCAAATATAATCTGTTTATGTAAACGTCTTCTTTAGAACACTTTTTAAAACTAATGAGCCATGCCCCCAGGATATTATACCAACTACCTCTGCTGTTGTATCCTGAATAAAAATGGATAAAATACTAAAATGTAACAAGTCATAAAAAAGGTAAAGGTTATGTTTTAGCTGCAAGTACTTCAATCACTTATCAGTGTAGATTAATGCAAATATTACTAAACGAAGTGACTTAAAGTCTGGAAGCATACATTATTGTATAACCATGATGTATAAAGCTAACACTGGGCCGCTGACAAGTCTGTATCATTCATCTCCGGTTTCTTTTGTATTGAGTTTCAATAGCAAACTGACTTTCCATTCCTTAATCATCCAATCCTTTTCTGTATTTAGACAATTTCTCCTGCATTATGGGCTGAAAACGTATCTTTTTACACCAAGTATGTGTGTGTTTCAGATAAAATTACTTGTGATGATCTTTAGACAAATTAAATACTGTGAACTTGACTGTCTTTTATAGAAACAGACACAGTATCAGAACAAGAAAGCTGTGTGTGAAACATACCCATTTTCTTCAGCCTTGATCATAGCTGCAAAACAAATAATTACTCCATTATTACAGAGTACAGGACCATAAAACTGATGTGCATGTCAATGCAGTCATTTATCTGTTAACTGTATATTACAATGTCTGTACAACCAATTCAATTTAAGACTGAAAAAAAAAACAACCACCTTAAACTTTTAAATGGAACTTTAAATTCTCCAACATTTTACCTTCAAGATCCTCGAGCTCTTTAGGTTTTGTCCAGCGAGACTCCTTTGTTTGAGAGTTATAATAATAAGGCTTTCCTGTATCTGACTTGAATTCTTTCCAAGGACACTTTGACAACATTTGCTTTAAGACAAAAAAAAAAAACAAATAATTGGTATTTAAATGTCATGTGCTTGCACACTGTTTATAAATATATTAAACAGATGTAACAATGTTTATGAATTGAAAATAAAAAAAATCGAATTGCAGTATATTCCTTAATTGCTCTAAGATGATTTCGAAATGCATGCATATTTTAACAGGTTGATTTCTCATCTGATCAATAAACGCAGCAACATACTTAAAATCAGGCATTCAAATATCCTTCAAATTAATATTCAACCCCCAGTTCCCACAGAATTCACAATTCTACACTTTACAGTAGAAGGGTTAGCTTTTAACACAAGTAGTTACCTCAGCAGGTGATTTAAGTTCATCTGGCTTTTCCCAAGAGGACTGTTTAGTTTCTGTATTGTAGAAGTATGTCCTTCCATCAGGAGACTTGTGCTCAGTCCACAAAGATTTCTGTCGGATATAAAATAGTTACTAAAAACATAGAGAAATTGCTCAGCCGCAATCAGGAGCCACACTAAATTGATAGTGCATCAACAAAGCAAAAAAAATATTATATATAACAAATAAAATCATAGGTTGACCCGGGTACCCGTCAGGTTTTAAATTACCCGTCCTGGGTCTCTTTTTACTACCCGGATATTGATTATTAATTTGAGAATTTAAAGAAAATGTAGCAAATATGACAATGCAATTGTAAGCACGGGTCTCTGGCCGGCGTAATAAAGACAACGTTTAAAAGAACCTTTGCATTAGCAGCAAGTACACCTCAATAATAAGAACCGCGACGACTATTCTTTTCGTGAACTAAATCGGAAAGAAAACATAACATCCATTGTCAGTGATAACTCTTAGTTATCCATTAATAACCACGGTGTGGCTTGCAATACAGAATGCTTTACCTGAAGTTATTGCGCAGATAAAGTTTCTCACCAAAACATCAAATAAGTAGCCTTTACTTAAAGATAAATACACAAATAACTAAAGTATTGTGAGCGGTGTACCCCAGAAAACCGTAAACATTTTTTATTTTTAACAAAAGTAGATTTGCTAAGAAAAAGCATACGCACTCCAAAATGCGTAGGTGCAAAGTACAAAATTGAATCAGTATGACAAAAACATTACTCGCAATGCTTTGCTTGGATACCATGTTAATGTAAGACTGAAACATTCACATTTATGTATCAGTTCAGATTTGGAGGACTGCACCTTTAAGTTTCGTTTTGGACTGTTGTGTTTGCCAAAGAAAGACCGGTGAATAATAAAGTTAGAAAAAATGGATGTGGCAAAAACGGATAAACAGGAAAAGCGAGAGAGAGACAGAGCAGCAAGATATACTCCTTGCATTACATATACTTGTTTTGTGTAAACTACGCTGTGTTCCGATTTGAGAAAATAAATAAAACCTCCATTATTGGAACCCTTGCATCGTCCTGAATCAATACAAGTACAACATTACATTAACAGCGGAATATGGTCAATAGATGTCGCAAAGAATCCCGCAGCATGACGTGCATTTAACATAACTGTATTTAAATAGGTTACACAAGTCTTCAGAGCTGAAGAGACTAAACATATGTGTACTGCATAGTATTTAAATATGTATCACGCACTTAAAACATTAATATATTGATTGTATAATAATGCATTTGCTTTCAAGACATAACACTTGCAGAGTTTAGTTACTGATAATGCGCAGCGGATACTGGGAGTGTGAGTGCACAGGGTAAAGAAATTAACTAATCCTTTTTATATTTATGTGCTTTATAGATATTTTTATGAATATTTAAAAAAATAAAAGTAAATGGTACGAAATTGTTTAGCTAATGAAAACTGGTAAAAGGTGGGGCTAGGCTCTATAAGTGGCACAGGTGAGGAATAATAAAAACACTACTACTACTACAAGTGCACAATAATTCCCACAGTCCATTTAGGACCCAGAATATGATTGTTTTTAATTTGTTACGCAGTGAATATTTTAAAACTAATTAGGACATATTGGTTGGATCAAAAACCCAGACTGAGAGTCCCCAGGACTGATAAAGTCTGGGAAAATAATGCAGATGATGCGGTCAAACATAATTCCCTACATTTTATATTAAAAAAAACTAGTATTAGCTTGTTATTGTTTGGTAGAAATAGTAACAGAAACTAGGTTGTTAGCAACCTTTGGCAGTATCTGGTTGTATATGGTTAAAAAAACCTGTTTTATTACTGGCCCTCAGAAGTGCTGTCGGATTTCTTTTCTGAACTTAACCACCTTACAATTGTAGCTGTCTACATTTTTTTTTAGTGGTGCATAGCGTTAAATGGAAATGTTTATCTACTGAAAAATTTGGGCTACCAAAATTTGTGGTGGGCTACCATAGTTTACCTTTTGGTAGCCCATCGGTCTACCACACATAGTAGTGATTTGTCCACCCCCAATTTTATATATTTATTTTATATATAAATGTTCAATATCTAATGTTCAATATTAAAAACAGTATGCATTTCTTTATAAAACTCTAAATTTCCTTTTCTTTTTTATGCTCTTATAAAGGAGTGCAAACCAAGGTTTTTAAAACCAGATGAGCACTAGATATATCACTGGTTCTCTTTTTCAATTTATATAAAAAAAAAAAAAATATTCGACAAATAAATCATCTTTTTTTCCCCCTCAATGTTTGGTTAACACTCCTTTAAACTGTGTTAATGCAATCGTTCAAGGTGTATCTGTTTCAAGTTTGACCAACTGTTTCAATTCTTGTGCTATTTATTCAAGATAATGTCTTCTATCTGACAGGATCTAACAGTCCCTTAAAATATCATTTTTATTTAGCAACAATTTAGAAAATTGTTTAACCTTTGGTTGGTCGTCTTGTGGTGAGCTGCTGGCCGAGGCACCTTGTAGAACTGCAGAAACTGCAGGATTTGTGGCCTAATTAAAGACAAATTATTAAATTGCAAGTTATATCCTCTTAAGACTTTGTCCTTGCATTTTGTATTGCACACAGTAAGCTGTATGAAAAATGAAAAGGAAACAACCTATTATCTTGTAAAAAAGTTAATTCCACAACAGGTTATGTCTCTAAAATATAAATTCCTTTGAAGGAATTGGAAATTGATTTTAAAAGGAAATGGAATTGAAATGGAACCCCAACCCTGCTGATATGTGTTACCAAAACAGTGACGTACTTCAAAACTACCAAGAAAATGTCTCTCTTATAAATACATGTTTAGCCTTTAATTGGTATCCATTTTTAAAGGCAAGCACCAAAGCCTAAAACAAAAAACAATACTCAAAGGTACCTGGTAAAGGCCAATATGAAAATATACAACAATAAAAAAACAACCAACACACTGTTCTCTATTACTTTTACTTACCAAAGTTCCAGGCACTGATGAAGCTGAGGTGGGGGGAATAAAAAGAAAATTGTAACCCATGCTGTCAAATTCAATACAATTTAGACATTGTAACTAAAAGGTCAATTAAAAATGATCCCTACCTACGGTAGCATCTGAAACGTTTACACCAGGCTGTTAAAAAAAAAAAAAAAAAAAAAAAAAAAAAAAAAAAGGAAATATAGTTTAGAAAATAAATACAACTCAGTATCAATGTCCTCGACAGTTTTCAGCACAGAAAGTGACAACGAAAATAATGAGGTGATCCATTAGAGGTAAAGGTGTAGTTTATTTAATAATTGTGTTGCTTTTGGTTGTCTTTAATACAACTTTTTCTTAACAAATCAACAGTATAAAGAACTAGAAATACATATTAGTACTCATGGGTAAAAAAAAAAATGTTCTTTTGCCCAAAACAAGACATAGGGGTGTACAGATACTCAGAAATTCATAGCAACTTCCTTTAACATGTTTTTTGCTGGAGGGTATTTAAAAAGGTGTTAATCACAAGAATAGATGCCCTCATCTATACACGAGTACAAATCAATGGCATTGAACTTCAGCATTGAAATGGAAGTGAGCAAAGTGAAAAACAGGATGCGAAATCTAAATGATTTTACATCAAAATCGATAAAAGGTAAGCCAAATAACTGCAGTTTAGTTTTTCACCTTGACAGGTTCTACGTTAAATCAAACTGTCAGATTGTTACTGATTGGTACTCAACAATGATGATGACAAGGGCAAACTAGACAAGCTTTTGTTTTGTAATTAACATATTTTCAACAGGTTTTATTTAAATTCCTAAAACATATTAGAGGAATTACTCAAATGTTCTGAATACTTGCACACCCAGAGTCTCGAACTATGCTGGCAGGCACCGTGAAAGCTTTCGCTGTCAAATCAGTCATGGACTTTTAGAGAGAGCTATGCATTAAGGTCCTGTGCTGGATCTGAACCTTGGCTACCAGAGGTGAAGAACACAAAAGTCTATTGAACTGCTTGCTGTGCCACCCAAAAAAGATGAAAAGCTCCAGTTTAAGTTATTGTATAATATTGAATGTGACAAGGACAGAGATGAAGTTAATCCTTTCTGATTGCTTTTTTAATGTCTTTACTAGTGTTCAGTTTACAACGATGGTTGGATCAAGGGTGATGCAGTTTTGTTCTGTTTTATTTAAATATCCAGTAAGAGGAGGAGGATTGGGCCTGGTAAAAAGACAATCTATTGTTGCTTATCTCTTAAATAAAATTTTAAAACCCAAATATGACACATTAAGTGGCACATAAATCTATTATTAAAACACAGTTAGTTACCGGTCCTGTAGGTTGCATTGGAGCAGCTGGCATATGAGGCGGCATCATCATTCCTGGCATCATTGGCGGCATCATGCCTGGCATCTATTAAAGGGCATCATGAAATATTCATCTGATACACTCATTTGCACTAATACTTTGTGACAAACTACAAAAAGGCATTGCGCTGGTAATGAACTGCCACTGTACCCTCTAGTGTTTTGATGAAGTAAAGCCTACAAACACATAAACTAGGTGCCTACTTGACTGAACAGTGAGTTTTATTTTATATTTTTTTACCTGTCCCATTGGTCCTCCCATAGGAGGCATCATTGGTGGCATCATACCAGGAGGCATTGGGGACATGTTTGGAGGTCTCTGACCCATGGGTGGCATCCCCATTGGAGGAAAATGAGGTGGCATCCCAGGTGGTCCCATCTTTAAAAAAACAAAACAAATATATACTTGTATATTTAATAACTTCCATACAGACAGAAATAAAAGCCACTTGTAACAACGTGCAAATGGTGGCACTTACTGAAGGTAGAAAGCCTGTATAAGAGGACGCTTGGCTTTGGCCATTATTATCACATGTCAAGGACTGCTACAAACATGAAAATTCAGTTACAAAGTGCATGTGAACTTAAGGCAATTAGGGAAAATGTAGCATGCTATGTTGAAACATTCCATAATCTTGCATTCCAGTCACTTTGGGTTGGTCACGTTACTTGAACTTATATATTATATATATATATATATATATATATATATATATATATATATATATATATAAAATTCATTCATTTCTGGAAGGTTATCAAACAATGTATTGCAACAGATTTAGAAAAAGAAAAATCCATGCAATACTAGATTTTAAAAGTATGTTGATCAGAAATTTGGAAGAAACTTAGTTGTGGAGGAGAAATGCATAAGTATTATTATGTAATTACCGGTATGTCAAACAGCCTGTTAACATTGTTCCAATATTACTGTTTTTTTTAGTTTTTTTTTTTAAATATCATATATCTGCATACAGTAATATCTGAATACAGTAGCTTGCACACAGCAGTATAAGCTTTCTGAATAGCATTTTGAATGGAGATTTTTTTTTTTTTAATTCTTAATGTTCAATTCTGAAGTGGAATTGCCTTCTTAAATATGTACTTATTTCAAGAACATTGCTTGAATTTTCCTATTTTTCAGTTAACTTATTTTAATCGAAGTAATGATAGTATGGTTTGATAACAAGGCAGAGTGGCAGTTGCTTGCAAATTGAACTGTAATAAATAAACAAATAAATTAATACTGAACTAAAGTGTTTAAGAGTGCTAACTGCATGAACAAGAAACCCAAGAAAATTGGTTATCGTATGAGAGGCCCTCTGTCTTTGCCAACCTGGAACCGCGGAAATACAACATTTCGTTAAGATAACAATTGAGAAAAACACTACATATTCAGTACTTTTATTATGTATAATTTACAAACAGGTTTCCAATACCCAATAAATAGAACAGAAGAATATAGGTTACAACAAAACAATTTCGCGTTCAAAACACCGAGGATTAAATCAAAGGCTCATGGAGAAGAAACAGGTCCTGACTAATCAATACATTTCGCATCACCGCGCAACTTCATGTCGCTATCTCAACCTCCATATTACAGGTCAGCTAAACGGTTAAGCTTTTCTGAACATTCACTTGCTCGTCTAAAATCACTCTTACGTAAAATGCACCTTTTTATACTTGAAATTAATGTAAAATCCTTTAAAAACTACCAGCAAACTTTACTCACCATGTTGCCTGTGTACTCGTCGACCCTACTTCACCACCCCGCAACAAGCTACAATCCGATAGGCTCGTTCGCCCAGAGTTCAAAGGGCAAAGGTAAAAAGCAGAACTGTTGTTAGTTTTTTCATTGTGTGGCTCAACCAGACTTTAAAAAGGAGATTGACTTGAATTGTAGCCTATTATAATAATGTGTTGAAAGACAGTTGTGACAAGGGATTGGATGCACTGGCTTTGGTTGTGGAAAGGGGTTGGTTCCAGAGTGAAAGGATTCTGAAGAAGAGGCGGCGTTTTAAAAACCGTGTTAGGAAGTATTAGATCATTTTTGTTTTGTTTATATATTAAACCAGGCATATTGTTATGTTGTTTCTAGTACAACCAACTGGTACAATAATATAAAGCTTACGTAAGTTAGTAAAATGCCCAGAACTGTACGCATTAGGACTCGGAAAATAGCAACCGATTCACCCCAAGTTATTTGGGACCCAGATATTAATATTATTCGAAACCTCGACGAAGACTTGGTGAGAGAAGACGATCCTGTTGATCGAGGTCATCAAGCAATTCCCGAGGCCAGAAGCGCAACACTGCAAAGTTCTGAAACGCATCAGACGAGGAACATTGTGTCACAATACAATATGCGTTCATCCGCCAGCAAATCTAACAAGAAGTGGCCAGCCAGACTGTTTTCAATGCTTTGTTGCATTGTAATACTTTCCGTTGTTGCATTCCTTTTGGCATTCGTCTATGTGTTTTTAAAAGGTAAACTAATCAGTATAGGCCTACAATAAGTCAGTATATCTCTCTGCATCGTGGAAGGTGGAGATACCGAATTGTGTACAAGAAATTACCACCACTGTGGAAATGTTATTTACACCACTAATCATTACGTAATTATTTTTGTTTGTAATAACTGTTAGCAATTCCAATGTTTTGGCTTTGCAATAATAAATAATGGAAGGCTCGTATTCTTAATATTAGCTTTGGAGCTACGGATAGGAGGGTGTGTAACTAGGAGGTTCCCGGTTCAAATCCTGGTTTACTCGCTGTGTGACCCTGAGCAAGTCACTTAACCTCCTTGTGCTCCGTCTTTCGGATGAGATGTTGTTGTAAGTGACTCTGCAGCTGATGCATAGTTCACACACCTAGTCTCTAAGTCGCCTTGGATAAAGGCGTCTGCTAAATAGACAAATAATACGAATGGTGTGTGAACAATACCGTGTTTTACACCACTGCTGTGTATTTATGGACCAGCATTCCACAGTGTTTAGTTGAATCCATAACCACGATGTCTTAACTTCACAGTGTATTAAACTTCCTGAATTATAAAGCTGCTTTTTTATGTATTGCAGATTTGCGTTCAGAGAAAGAAAGAAATGAAGATGGTACAGAAATAAACATACTGGGTAATGCATAGGGGCCTATACTAAAACTGAAATAAGTATGATGCAGTACTATACTACAGTTACAGTACTACCTGTAATAGTTTGTTGGGTATAATTTCTGGGCTAATATATAACATTCTTGATTATTCACATTGGTATCTAATTCTTTACTCAGGTATTCTATAATGCATAAACAGGAATCCAGTACAGAAATATACAGTATATTCCATGCAGAACAAGTTGAAGCAATTTCCAGGACTGAGTTGCAAATTATTACCTACCCTTAATGTAAAAGGCTGGGACTATATCATTCAGTTAAAACCTTTGATTGATATTGTTTATTTTCTGGTTCTTTAAATTGGAATACATGTTCTGTGCAACAGTGGTACAAACTAGCATATGCATTTATAGAATACAATATATGCAAGTCTGCTTAAAATTGCAAGTGTATAATAGGTTTTGTTTAAAATCATAATCCTGTTGTATCTACAGTCCAGCAATAGCCCTTAGGTCAGTTTTCTCGCTTTCACCAAGTTGCATTTTGGGTGCTGTTTTTCAGTGTGATAAAATTTTGTATACATTTCTAATTTCATAATCTTCGCTCGCCAGCATACATTTTTTTGCCTACTGCAACATTTGAGTAAAAGTTCACATTGCTACATATTTTTCCAGGATTTTGGAGTTTGCTGGTTTTGTCCTTGAGTGCTGGGCTGACCTGTTGCAGTTTTTCCTGGACCTTGACTTATTTTGATTCATTTGAACCTGGAATGTTTCCCCCGACTCCTCTCTCTCCAGCACGCTTTAGGTATGCTATCAATGTTACTCTTCATTATTCTTTTTGCCCATTATTACTTTTTGAAATGGGAAATTTATTGCAGTATTTTGATTCAAATTAACATACCTATTAAACTTCCTCAAGCATTTGTTGCTGACCAAGAATTTCATGACTATTCTTGTAGGTATATTGTGTTTATACGTAAATACCTAAGCATTCAGAATTTTGATTAGTTTTTATTATACAGGACATACTGTTCCATTTACAATAATACCGTGCACACCATGTTAATATTTTGGATCTAAAATTGCATTGTCTCTCTCGTGCGTGTGTGTGTGTGTATACTCTCTCTCTCTCTCTCTCTCTCTCTCTCTAATATATATATATATATATATATATAAATTAATTAATATTGCAATATACAATACATATATTTAAAAATAAAAATAAAAAGCTTCTAAAATCCAGAAGTTTCACAGTGCAAAAGGTGTATTTATATAATGACAAAACCCTGCAAAGTAGTATCAGTTGGTTTATTTACATCACAGTCTATCCTTTGCTGAAACTACACATACCTAGAGGCCAATCAGTTTATTTAATGTCCAAAAAAAGGGAAACTATAATAATTGATTACCTTTTAACATTATTACTCTGCACAATTTTGCAGGAAGAGGCTGACCATAATTGTCCTCTGTAAAAAAATTGAAAAAGAAATTGAATTTATGCTGCATTGTTTGCATAAATATTAACCACTAGATGGTACTACCGGGTAATGCTTATTTATGAACATAAAAAAAAAACACCATCTTGTAATTATGCACAATGTAGACACCGTGAGAAACTCGGTTAAGCCAGGAGTTTAAACTATCATGTCCCTGTTGAATAATTAGTACTTTATCTATACTGTAGTGCATGAAAGCTCCATAAAATCTATGACTGTTATTCATGTGATGAGTTTTGAAACCCTGCACTGGACAGTGTGCAGGAGTAGTACGAGTTTGTAACCCTCAATCAATCATACTGTACAACCAAACTGGACTGGCTGAAGGTTAAATACATTGTATAAATGTACATTAAGCTTTTAGGCAGGGTAACCTACCAGGACAGTTCAAACCCAAGCCCTACTGTACCACTATAACATCTCAATAACAGCAGAACTAGCTATTGGTTATTATTGCATGTTTTATTGATATTGTATACAATACTGTACTATTAAATGCATGCATTTTATAGCTGTTCTTAATAGTTAAATGGCAGTGTATTCTTTCAGTACACCTGTTACCTATCAGTTCTTTTTTTTTTTAAACTGCTCCTCTATTAAAATGGGCAATAACAAAGAATTGACTTATTTCCAATTTCTATCAAAGTTGGAGTTAAGTCATTTGATGTATCTTACAAATATGCAGTACCATTAGAAAAAAAAAAAAAAAACGCAGGGGTATTTATCAGCTAGAATATATTTAAACGTGGCACCGGGTTTAGTAATGTTATATTTTTACATTTATCTAGTCCAAAATGCCCTCATTAATTTGTCGAGACACATTTCTGAACTAGATTTTTCCTTGTGTATGATTCTAAGTGGAGTACATGAAAAGTAAATGTGTTTTATGAATCATTGACATTCAGAGCACAGAAACATGTTGTATTGTTCTGACATTGACTATGGAGTCATTGGTGTCACATTTAATATATTGAAGTTGCATAATAAACCCTTACTTGCATTCAGTAAAGTGAATCCGCTGTTCCATTACCAAAACATATGGAAGCCCTGCAGTAACGATTTACATTTAAGAAAAGTGTTTTTAGTGCTTTAAAAAGGTGGTCAATAAATGATCAGTTTAGTGTCCACAAACTGCAAATGCTGTAGTTAAAAATACAGGGCTGCCTCTTTATAACACTGTAGTCATGCTATTTGTGTTCTGTCTTGTAACGAGTATAAATGTAATACAGTAGTGCCTCGCTAATAAATAATGTCAAATAATGAGGTGTCCATTTAAAAAAAAAACAAAAAAAAAAACACATTTATAGATCTCAATTTATTTCAAATATGTAAATCATTGCACTGAAATTAACATTAAAGTCTAACATTAATGTCTAGATATATTTTTATACTATTACTACAACCTAACCTTTTTGTATGCCGGTGGCATTATTTGTTTTGTTCCATGAACAAGAAATCAATGCTACTGCCTGCAGCACAGGAATGTGCTGATGTTCAGGGGAGAGAATTGGAAGTAAGCTGACACAAGATCTGTATGTACAGCTGTATTTGGCATCTTTGGTAATTAGTTTGTCTGGTGGTTCTTTTTTGTGTGTAGCTTATGATGTTACCATGTTTAATATGTTACGCTTGATTTTAGGTATTTAAAAACATGCATTATTTCTATTGTCTAAAGGTTTTGAGGTAATATACCCTTTAAGAATTAATGGAGATGGTGGCTAAAAGGTTTTTTTTTTTATGTCTGAAGTTGAAAGTATTTAAGTTGTGCCTGCAGAGTATTTCTGGCATTTAATGCAGAATTGGAAGTTTGTGGTAGTGTATGATAAAGCCACTGCATGAAACTATCACAGCAATAGGTATAAGAGCTTGTGTCAAGCCCATATGCCTTGGAACACGAGAGCAGCATTGGTACTTTTATTCTTAACTGCTACAATTCACTCCATGTGATACAACTAATCTGTCTGATTTTCATTGGTCCACAGTAAAATCGATGCTCAGAACTCATCCTTCATAATTTGGGTCCTAAATTTCAAGAATAATTCACACTTTTAAAATGGGGTCCAACAGTATGCCTGTTTTGAAAGCAATCATCTATAGGTTACGGAAGCCATTGATTGGGCAATACCAATATATAGTTAAAGACAAATGCATCCGTATGTACATTTATTTACATATATATATACAGTAATGTACTTTATTTATTTTACAGCCATGAACAGTCCTCTAAAGATTATTCAAAACCCCTTGTGAAAGGGGTATACTGGATTTCTCATTACTATTTTATGTTACTGTATGCGTTGCATATGTATTTTATCTTTTCAAACCACTCATCTATTGTTATTGAACATCATACTGTCTGGTCATTATGACCTATTTATGCATGAGGTCTAACCTCTGATTGGTTGGGTGAGGGACACTTAATTTAAAAGCTAATGATTCTGTTTTCAAAACCATGTGCCTGATATCATGGTACTGTACTTACAACTGTAATGCATGCATTCAGTATTTTATATTAGATCAATATATTCTAATATTGCTTACTATCATGAGATTCATGAATATATAATTGTCTCCTCTTCAAAAAGAGGCACGATTTTAATAAGCAAGCCCCACAACAAATCAGTGGTAAGGAATGAACTGTAGTTCGTCATCTCTTCACAACACAAACTGAAGTTAGGCATGTAAAGAATGTGTATGCTTATGGTACGTTTTTTCTTTGAACATTTGCTTGTAAGGTTTGTTTCAAACCATCCAATGAGTCTATACACTGTATATTGTGCAGTAATTGGTATTCTTTACCAGATTGTATGATTACAGCAAAAAAGAAAAGAATAACAAATACATAAATAAGTATGTCAACCATGAATCCCAATTTTAGGTTATCTTTACTTGGCTGTTCACATAAATCAAAGAGGAACCATTGACATTAGTATACCGTTTGGGAGATTTTTTTAAATGAGGTTCTAGTTTTATATTTTTCCATTCCGATTTATATTAATCCACTGTTCATGCATGTCATTATTAGTAAAAGATCATTTGACACATTAAGACTATTTTGCTAATTCTGTTAATGTGTATTGCATTAGAACGCTACACATCACTCCGCAATGATAGAGGACTACGTTGGTTGTGTTTGTTGCAAAGGGAATTATAGTTGGTTAAAGACTTATAATAGCAGTTTGTTCACAATAATAAATAAAAACAAACCTTAACCCATCTAATAATAACTTCACATTTCTGAGAGATTATAATTACCAAAGCATGAACAGTAAATTAATGTAAATGTCTTTTAATAAAGGCTAACTGGCAAAGCGCTATCTCCCATGTAAATAGAATTAGCTATAAATGTATCTTTGTTGTGATTGAGCAGGAAACAGTAACATTAGGGATGGAATGCAGTTCTGGTCAGAGCGGTAGCTTATTGGTGCAGGTCAGGCTGAGTTCATTGGTTAGTATGTTGTTAAAATTCTTCAGAACAAAATTCAGCCAACGTACCCAGGAGGTATTAATTGAGTGTGACTGATTTACAGAGCGATCAATCAGCCAGTCACAGCAGCCTACTGCTCACATTGGATACAGTCGGAAAGGATTAATGTCCTGGGTATTTGTAGAGCAGGATGTAGACCTAGAAAATCGTTAATTCAGTGGAAAAATGCAAACTGCTTATTTTATCAAAGAAAAAGATACAATTTGTACACACATTTGATTTTGCAGCCATTTAATGTTTTGCAGACAAGGGCCTTGTTTAACATATAATATATGTTGATGGTCTGGAGCCCAGAACAAATTTAACATGTTCTAACATTGAAACATGCAGGATTAATGTGACCAGCAGGATACATTTTTAATAGAATCAATGGATTTTTTTTGTTGTTGTTGTAGTTGCTTCTAAGTGTACTAGATCAAACTGACATTGTGTTCGTAAGATTATAAAAATGTACCAATTCAGTACAGTGTGTAAGCAAAGTTGATTTTTGTATGTTACGATTGGAATGTCCCTTTCACCATTCTCTGTCTTACACATTTAGAGTTAATAATTAAAAACACAAGGACACTGTCATGGTGACCGACTTAACAAGGTGATGATCTGCTTCAGTGTCTGCAATCAAATATTAATATCATTTTTGCTTGTAAGCTTTTATTTAGAATTGTACTTGAGAGAGCAATTCTGTGGAGAATAAGCACAGTATGTTTTATTTTTCAGAGAGGTCATTGACAAAGGTTGGAAAGTGTCATATTCATTTCCAAAGACCATAACCATGTTATTGGTACTTCAAAATGTTTGCTTTCATAGTACACAGTAGACAGTATGGAGCTTGTCCCTTCTGTGGGGTGGGCTGGGTGTAGAGAAGCACATTCTTCAGACCTGGTCTCTTGTTATGACAGTATGATTTCCATTACTTCAGAGTAGATACTGGCATAGATGGCACAGTTTTGTGCTGTGTGAATGGGTCTTTTTAATAATTTGATAAGTCTCTGAGATGGATCAGTACCAGCATGTGGGTGAAAGTGGGTCAAGAATGCTGCAGATACTTGTATTTATTTTATTGTGCTACACAAATTGCGGCTGCTAATATGTGTAACTATGGTAACAGCATTTATTTGAATCTTGATAGCAGCTGACAGGTCCTATCCCTTAAAGAAAGAGAGCGTGACTATACGAACAGCAGAGGTGTATAAAGTAACAAAACAGAAAGATAGTTATTTTATATAGCATATTAGAAGCTTAAAACAAATATAATTAAATGAAGGACATTGACAAAATCATTTGATTTCTTTTTAATCGGTCGATCATTCATCCTTGACCATGACACGCTTGAGTGACTATGACTGAAGCATATGCACTTAATCACCTAATTAGTGAGACAGTTGATTGGACACTGGATATGGAGTGATTTCAGCTGTTGAATTCAAGCTTGCAATAAAAGCAATAAAGAAAATCACAGAAAAAAAAACAATATGCCACGTCAAGAGAGCAGCGCCTTCGTGCAATCGGCATGTTGGAGGCTGGACTAGGGCAGCGTACTGTGGCTCGCCGTCTTGGGTGCTCACAGCCAGCAATTTCAAACCTGGCAAGACTGTATAACCAGACACACTCTGTCAATGACAGGCCATGAACTGGGAGACCAAGAGTCACAGCACCTGCCCAAGATCGACAGATCATTTTGCAGCATCTCTGTGATGGCAATTGTTAATCAGCACAGTAAAAAGTCACTGCACCTGCTCTAAAACAGAGTTTGTCATTTTTCGATCACATCTAGTGAATTTTATCCAAATATAAATACCATATGGGAGATACTGAAATTGAAGAAGGAATCTATGAAAAAGATCTAGGAGTTTGTTGACTCAGAAGTGTTTTCATCAAGGCAATGTGGGGAAGATATAAAAAAGGCCAACAAAATGCTCGGATATATAGTGAAAAGTGTTGAATTTAAATCAAGGGAAGTAATGCTAGAACTTTACAATGCATTAGTAAGACCTCATCTATAATATAGTGTTCAGTTCTGGTAAACTCGCTACAAAAAGGATATCGCTGCTGTAGAAAGAGTGCAAAGAAGAGCGACCAGAATTATTCTGTTTTAAAAGGCATGTCCTATGCAGACAGGCTAAAAGAATTGAATCTATTCAGTCTTGAACAAAGAAGATTATGCTGCGATCTGATTTGAGCAATCAAAATTCTAAAAGGTACTGAAAATGTCGACCCAGGGGACTTTTTCGACCTGAAGAAAGAAACAAGGACCAGGGGTCTCAAATGGAGATTAGATAAAGGGGCATTCAGAACAGAAAATAGCAGGCACGTTTTTACACAGAGACTTGTGGGAGTCTGGAACCAACTCCCCAGTAATGTTGTTGAAGCTGACACCCTGGGATCCTTCAAGAAGTTGTTCGATGAGATTCTGGGATCAATAAGCTACTAATAGTTACACGGGCAAGATGGGCCGAAAGGCCTTCTCTCGTTTGTAACCTTTCTTATGTTATTAAGAAGATCTGGTGTCTGGGTGAATATGTTGGAGCTTGTTAATTAAATTAGCATAGGCATACCTTCTGTTGGCAAGTCAACAAGCTGTTTTCAAGTAATTGCATAATTTCAGCTTTTGTTTGCAGTCTTTTGTGTATTAACTCCTAGACTAAGCCGCCAGCATAGACAGGTTTCTATAGAGAATTTATCAAGATCTTTGACTACATTTTAAAAAATGTCCCCACATTTGGAATGACATAGGTTTGATATAATGGTTTGGTGCCTTTTTCATTTATGTGTTTGTTAATTAATATATAATGAGCAAAATGTTAACACATATACATGGCTATATCTGTAGGAATACAAATGTATTTGTTTACATCCATTAATCTACATTAGACTACTGCTAAGCAAGCTTTCGAAGTTCGCCTTTATTGTTCTGTACGGTTTGTTTGTTTGTTTGTAAAGATCTAAATGCCTGAAATAGCAACATATTGACAGTTCAAAGAGTTCCAAAGGACAAAAACAAATCCATGCAACTCTGTGGTATATGAAGTACTGAAGTTAAATATAATATATGGTATTTTGTACCCCATCTACTTCATACCCTAGTATCAGGATGTGTGTGCTTATGTCCTGCTGCAGAAAGTACCAATATGCAGTCGATTTAAAAAATAAAAGAATAATAATAATTCTGAAGTAGATGGTAGTTTTCTGTTTGTTATATTAACAGCCGTGTGTAATGTTTTTTTAATGCTATTTTGTTCCTCAACTGTTAAAATTCACGAAGTACTCACAGCCTAGTAGTTCTTTGTAAATTCGAATGTTCTAATGAAACAGTTGAAGTGTTTTTTTTTTATTTCTGGTTTTTTTTTTTTAATTAGTGGAATTTCAGTCACAATATAAAAGGAACATTTTCAAGTACAATAATAAATGGCAAATCTCTGCACATTGACAGTGTTTTAAAGTACTAACATTTCTAAGAGTAAACAAGTTTTAGACACGACAGAAGTATTTGACAAAAGTAAAAATGTCAGCCGTTTGATTTCTGCCTTTTGAATTTGGACAAGGTAGAGAAAGCAAGTTTTTTTTGGATACAAGTATCCTGCATGGGGGATTAGAGCAAAAGGCCTCCGCAGATGGCAAATTCCCCAATGACTTGGTCTCAAGTCAAAACTATCCTTGAAACGAAACTAGGGCAACCTTTTTTGCTTGTGGGGAAGAGGTGGGGGGAATACAGAGTCACCTCTTATGTTCAAGCCAACCACATGTGGTGTCTGGCAGTATATGGATTATTGGTTAGTATTATGGTCAGCCTTTGGACCTTAACACTTATATTGAAAGAGAAATAAACAAAGTGGAACAAGCCCTACCAGAGCATCTAAAACTGTTGTTGGTTGAAATGTATTTAATAGAATATCCACATTATAAGCTCGCACCAACATAAATGTTGGTTAATAAACCATTCAGATCTTTAGAAAAGGATGCATGTTGAGTGGTTAACAAGTAGGGGTGTGCAGAGAACCCATTATTCATACTCGGGCAGCGGGAGGGGTCCATGCTCGTTACAAATACTAGTTTGTGCTTGGACTCGGGCACACCCAATGTAACAATTAGGTTGGTTTCAGATTTTACAAGGGTGTAATGTTGACTTATAAACAGTACATTTTTACATCCTTATCAAAATAGTTGCTTTGAATAATGATTGCACAGCTGTAGTGCGGATAACAAAATGAAAGTGTTAAGCTCAGAGTCAGATGGTGCTGTTCTGGCAAAGTCGAGCACCCTGGCAAGAATTGACCGAGATAGTATTTACTGTCCAGCAAAGTTCAGTGTATACAATATGCATGGCACTCTGCCTAAACTGAAAGCAAAATTTATGGTGCCAGGGTCTTGGACGTAGTAGTAAGTAAGCTTCTGGATAAATGTATAGTACACCAGCAGTTGCAGTTCACATTATTACTGAACATTGATTTGGGCAACTCTCTTGAGTGCCATTCCATTACAAGCTTAATACAATGAAATCATTGAAATATAGACCTGGAATGAAAGGTGAGGGCGTCGTGGAAGTTAAGGTCAACTATCACACGGTGGAGCCTTCATCGAGCAGGCACGATCGCTATTTGTTTCTTGCTCTTATTTTCGGTATGTATAATATAATATCTTTTCTTTTTTTCAGGAAGTTAACTGGTCATTCCTTTCATATTGGCTACAGCATGGCAATACTAAATGGAATAATGGCGGCACTGACAGTAATTTGGTGTCTTATTTGAACATGATCTGCATCGACTAACCTACTTTCTTTGAAACCAGGAATCTACAGCAATCACTTGTCTAGACATGCTGTATAATGTTGTCTGAGTTTGACCTATGGAAATGTGCTATTAAACTCCATGACCTAGAAGTGATATGGATAGAATACAGCTAATTAAAAAATACTGTTCTTTTGATTAGGTTGGAAAAAAACAACCATTGTATTGTAAGCAGTAGTTGTACTAAAACACAGCACTAATTTGACTGTCTCTGTGGATTTGTTTTTTTTTTTTTTTTAAATGTTGTTCTTGCAAGGCAAAACATCTACTTAAAATAGGGCTACAAGGGATCACTAAGTTTCTCAGCACTGATAATCTCCAGTCTGTGCTTTAACTTATCACTTAATGATAACAAAATAATGTATCCATAACTATAAATACCCAATTCTAGATTCAGCAGTAATACTAAAAACTAAAATTCAATGGCAAAAGTTTTTGTGTTTCTAAAAAATATGAACCTGTACTTGGCATTTTCATTGTATGTGGGATAAGATAAAATATATTACAGTTCATGATACATTTCACTGTATTTTGAAAATTAATTGTTGTTAATGTACACTTGTAGGCACATTACGCTTACTAACTGAAGCACACATATATATGCATTAATTTACACTGTGTTAAATTATTTTTACATAGAATCTTTAAAACTCTACATTTTTACCTGTTCTCTCTTCTACTACAGAATCTGCTGATTTCATAGACCACAATAAGCATAATTGATGATATATAATTAGGGCTTCTGTTTTTTGGGTTTAGTTAATTGAGTTTTTTGGTGCTTATTTTTAGTTATTTACGAGTTTTATGTAAATCGTTTTTTGCCGGGGCTTTCGTTTTTGATATACTGTATGAAATTAGTGTTTTCAGTTACTTTCCAAAATGCTTGAGCGTTTTTTTTTTTTTGGTCAAAATATGTAGTAACTCGACAGTACTTGCACACTTAAGTTGTACCTTCTTTCCTTTGCTGTCTTCCACAACGAAATCCCTATGGTCATGGGCACATTCTTCTGGGGTTTTTGTGTGTAGGCATTTTTGTACATTTCGCCACAATTCTGTTTTAAGTCCTCCCTGTCTTAACTGTAATACAGCATTAAATCCCGCTAACAAGCCTCCGTCCTGATTTTTAATCTTTTTTTTAAAAATCTCACAAGCGGAGTCTCCAATAGAAATGTAGGAATGTGTTATCACTTAGTAGTTGGGGTGGGTTTAAAGTATTCAGATATTCATGATAGATGCAAGTCAGGAAGGCGGGACATTGCCCAGCAGCACTTGGAAATGTATTTATTATTATTTTTGAAGTAGGTTTTATTTTTTAATGGGAAAAGGCTAAAGTCAACGTGACTTGATTAACCATTTCTGGTGTTTATTGGCTATCCACCCTTTTTTTTTTTTTTTTTTTTTTTGCATCAGGGGTGTTTTATCAGTTAAAACCGAAAATCAGAAGCCCTATGTATAATAAACACAATTACAGAGAGCGGTATCCTGTAAGTTATTAATGTATGCAAGATATCTCAAAGTACTTGAAATATCATGACATTTGTTTCCTAGAAAGATAAACATTAGAAAAATATAAAGTTATGAAGTGTTACAAGATATAACAGAAAACTTAAAGAAATTATTTTCATGTTGAAGAAATGTATTAAATCTGCATTTGTTTTTAACCATGCAAACAATGTTACTGTATTTTGTGTTCTAAATTATGCTGTATATGCTTAACAATAAAATTGTTGTTAAACCCTTCTATTGCAGATCATAGCTTTATTGGCTAATACAGGGCAACTACTACAGCCAGTTATTTCAGATAGTAAAATAAAATGCCACAATACAAGTTAACAAAACAAAAAGTAATAGTGGTTGTATTGTTCTTTTTGTTGATAAATCCTGTATTTTATTTATTAGCAGTTCATTTCACCTGGTTTCTCTATATTGTTTTGTATCCTTCAGTCTAGACACTTTTAAAAAATATAATACATTACATTTCAGTAAAATATTTCTGTTCCATTAGTCCTTTTAATGAACAAGGATCCCAAGACTATGCTGTAGAGTAAGCTTGTTCAAATTCTGTAAGTCTATATAGAAAGTAGTGTGCCACACTACATGTCATGGGAATGTCAGAGCATGGACAGTAACGGAAATCTGTCAAAGGGCAGCAAAGTCCTTTTGGCGCATGGGAGGGGAGGGGAGGGGTGGGGAGGTTTCTGAAGAAGGAGCTGAGAGTCCTTAGGTCTCAGCATGAAACGGAGTTGTTTGGAAAAGCCTCAGCCAACATCAGTTATGCTAGTATCCTTTGGAATAGCGGTCCCTAAATTGACGCTGGGGTCTAGCTCGTTCCTCAGTTCAGCTACTAGGTCTAGGATGATTTGTGGAGTAAGATGATAATGCCTTAGCACCACATCCTCCGGCATCCCAAACAAAGAATATACAGGGTCTTCTTCGTCTTGTCCTTCCCCGAACGTGTTCCTGCCTCTCCTCAACAAGAGCCAAGTGTCTCTGCATCAGGAAGTGTAGCACAGCAGCCATCCTGAAGCCAATGACAGGTCTTTGCAGGTGTGTGCTTTTATACAGCTCTTAGTTACTCACTTCTACAATGGTTTGCACCTTGTATAAGAGGTGTAAAGTTTTTGGAGCGTCAGCAAGTGCAAGGCAAAATCCTTACATCACAATGCTTGTGCCCATTTAGTATCCAGATCATTTCCAAGCTATTTTCTTCATTTTAATGCATTTCAATATAATTGTAATGGATTAATGATAGCAAATGCAAATTTGATAGCGGGTGCAGAACGCCAGGTGAACACTATTCTTTATATACGCTGTATTTCTAGTGGCTGGTAAAATCCAATTTACATCAGCATTGTGGGGGATTTGCACCCGCAAATCGCTGCGCATATCCTTACATCTACCCCATAGTGTCTGTGTATCTTGTTTAAAATAGTCAGGGGAATAAAAAAGTACACAGCTAACTTCTCTTGAACACACAAATATTGAACATACAGGTGCTTCATACAGCAGATGTTTGAAACCCAGGCATGTCCCAAAGCGTGTCCACTTCATGAAATTTTTCATTGAAGTGATTATGTCTTTACCTCTAATGGAAGATGTGTGCAACAGTGAGAAAACTAAAATTGCTGTGTCCAATAATAATAATAAACAGCATTTCAGTTGACAATGACTTTTAAATCTTATCTGTTGGTACATGACTCCAGTTTTCCAAAATTTAGCAATGTATCCTACCTATCCGGCGAGGCATTTCTGTTTGTCTTTTCTTCTTGTTTCACTGTCCCCAAGGAATTAAGTATTTGTGGTCCCTCACCTTAACCTATGTCATTCTATTCAGCCTACTTCCCAACTAGTACTAGCATTCACACATTTCATGTGCTTATGGCCTAATTTAAGAATAATTAATCCCTGGTTGACTCTGTTGAACAAGTGCCAGAATGATTGATATACTTGGACATGTTTGTAAAAGTAGGCTGGTCTGGGGTTAACATGAAACCATTTTCACACCTTTACCTCTTCAAAATGTAAAAGTATCAGTGATTCATTAACTAAACATATATGGGTTTATTTATGTATTGATTTATTTTCTTTAGATCCTTGATTCCTATTACATAAATATTGTCCTTTGATCCACAAAGTCTGGGTAGAAATTCAATATCCAGATGTACTTATTCTTTTTGTATCATTATTTTCACTTCCTAATTCAATTCTTTGCCCAAGTGATCTGTAGCTTTCCACTATACCCTGAGATATTATAGATGAAGACAGATCGAGAAGTTCCTGATTGTTCGTGTAAACCATTTTGATTGGAGCATGGTACTTCCATTTTATCAGAAGTGCCTCCTCATTAGCCTTTTCTAAAGAAAGCATGAAATCAATACTCCTTTTATCCCTCATTGACTGTTATGTAGTTGTGATGTTATTGTTAAATTGATTGAAAGAGACTTCCAGGATCCACAAAAAATGAAAAGATCAATTGCCAATATTGAATAATCCTTGTGTTAAAGCAGTTTTTTTTAATGTTTGAATGGGAACCATTTCAAAGTAATGTTCAACATGGAATTCAAATTTTAAATAATTTATATATTTTTTCTCTTTGAAAAATTCAATACTGCAAAAGGCTTTTCAGATTCTGAGCACAGAATAAAACAACTTCATCAAAAAGATGCACAGCTGTGTCTATGATAATGGTAATGCACTTCAATTGATTATGAGGTCTGTTATACAAAGTCACAGCACAAACACATTTACATTTCTTTATATTGGTACAACACAGGCAGTTACTCTCTTTTGAGGAATAAGTACGTTTTTTTTTTCCCCAAATGGTCTGAATATTTGAGGTGACATAACAGAGAAGATTCTATTATTGCTTATTAAAGTTTCTATAGTATTTCATATCATTGTTTTACACTTCCTGTCTTGTATAATTTAGCTTTGAGAGAAGGCACTATCATTATATTAAGGTTAAAAAATGAATAAGTCTCACACTTTCCTATATGAAATATATTACATTTAAATGTAAAGACGAGAGTAAACACTTTGAAAATATGTCCCTAAATGTCTTCAAGATCTAAACCTATGGAGAAGAATTCTTCAGTTCATGAATCTACACAGTGCCGTTAAAACAGATTATTTCATGTATTTCAGTTTGCACAATATAGTTGCTTCTTCCTGCTTTTTATCCGTTTAGACTGCACTTGTAGATCTCTTGCTCTACTGCTCCTATTATGTACTGGACTTGTTTGACCTATGCACCATGTTATTGGGTCCTAATACACTGTCCTTGCACTATAGCACTACTATGTACTTGTATAACTTGTTGCATTCTAGTTCATATTATTTGCACTTACTGTAAACTACACAAATATTAGCTTGCATTTTAACCAATTTACTGCCTGTAACACGTGCAAGTCGCCTTGGATAAAGGCAAATTAATAATAATAATAATAATAATAATAATAATAATAATAATAATAATAATAATAGCCGTGGGTTTTGTCTCACTAGATTTTACCATTACCTTGATCAAATTTGTTTTAATGTTTTGTGAGTTTTACCTCAGTTTACAATTTAGTCGTATGATAAACGCACCTTTTTTCTTAGCAATAAAGAATTACAAAATATTTTTAAAATATTTCATTACGGAAATATGTTGTACAATGATTGTTTTCGAATGCAGAACACCCTCTGTGCTGAAATGTCATTTACTTTTAAAACCTAGAAAAAAATGATATGTATGGATGTGTATATAAATATATATATATATATATATATATATATATATATATATATATATATATATTAAGGCTGTCAAAAGTAACGCGTTAACGTGTGCGATTAATATAAAATCAATTAAAGCTTTTTTTAAACGCCGTTAATCGCGTGATTACAGTTAATTTTAGATCAATGTTTTGAACCTCTTAGCATGCCGTAGATATTTTGCTCAGAGCAGATTGAGAGCTTGTATGCAACAACCACACAGCTATGTTCTTGCTCTAGCTAGGCCCAACTGAAGTGAAAATTACTAATTTATTAATGGCTGAAAGCAGTCAAAGTGCAGGACTTGAACGTGGCAGTTTAGTTTTAAAACAACTTCCCGATGGGTCTTTCGATAAAAAGAAAGTTACTTGCAACTACTGTCAGGCGGAATTCCAATACCATCGAAGTACGTCAAGTCTCCAGTACCACATTCATGCCAAGCATGCTTTTACTGGTAACCAGGCGGACAGCGACAGTTCTTCCAAAACTGGTCCATTTCGTCAAAGCACAATATTAGAATACGAGAGTCGCTGCAAACCCATGCATACCCCAAAATGCGACAATTTAACTTCGGCTATTGCTAAGTGGATAGCTACCGATTGCAGGCCACTCAACATTGTGAACGACCCAGGTTGAAGAGATGTTATTCAAATAGCATCATCCTGTCAGACATATACCTTACCTTCCCGAAGGCACAATTGCATCATGAATACACGACCTTCATGAAAACAAGACGACCGTGAAAATGGAAGAACTGAAAAAAGCAACAGCGGTTGCCCTTACTGGGTGGGGATCAGTGGACATCGGAGAGCAACCATAGCTATCTTGGAGTCACTGCGCATTATGTGGATGCCTCATGGACATTGCAATCATTTGCTTTAACCGTGACGCACACTGAAGAAAGGCACTTCGCTGAAAATTGTGCAGAGCTTTTCTTGGATGTCACAAAGGAGTGGGGAATACATGACAAGGTTACAACAATTGGAACTGACAGTGCACGTAATATGATACGTAATATGACAGACTTATGCCATTTGAACACCTGCCGTGCTCTGCCCACAGCCTGCAGTTTCGGTGCCCACAGCCTTCAGTTTCGGTGGCACTAAATGGCAGTGGATTTGACATAGCACTAGCAAAATGCAGAAAAATAGTTGGCCATTTCAAACACAGTCCGGTAAACAGCGCAGAACTGAAAAAAGAACACGCCTCAAGAGGGCAAAAACAAGAACCTCTAGTGCAAGATGTTTCTACAAGAGGAACTCCACATTAGAAATGGTTCAGCGACTGCTGAGAAACCACACCGCCATCAGTGCTGCATTAACTCTTCAAAAACACAATCTTGCAATGCTAACTGCTGGTGAATTGGACAAACTTCAAAAGCTTGAGGCACTACTAGAACCCTGCAGGTAGGACAATATTCAACTAACGCTACGTTTCTAGCAAATGAGGATCAGACAGAAATGGTCCTATTTTATTAAATACATGATCGCAATCAACTGTACGTTCGATTTATATTAGTATCGGTTTAACTTGTATTAAAGAACTAATGTTTTGCTCTGTATGGTACCTTGCAGGTATGTGACTGAGCTTTTGGGAGGAGAACATTACATGTCGTGTTCTGTGGTTCTGCCTGCGTTGTGTCATTTATGTCACATTATGTCAGTCTCTGATGTTGACCCAGCATATGTTGCACGGTTCAAGACGACATTCACTGCAGTCCTAAATAAATGCAAGGAAAGTGGAAATGTTGCATGGCTAAAATTGGCTACAGCACTCGACCCAAGGTTCAAGGACCTGAAATGCCTTTCAAAATCTGGAAGGGGTGACGTGTGAGAGACAGTTGGTGCGGTTTTGTCAGTAATCAAGGAGCAGCCTGTTACACAAACCACAGAACGTGAGCCGCCGAAGAAGATGCATCTACTTCTAATAACATCTGACTCCGATGATGACGATGACAACTCTTCAATCAGCACTGCTTTGGATCGTTACAAAGCTGAACCCAGTATAAGCATGGAAGAATGCCCATTGAAGTGGTGGTCAAAGCATGCTGGTGCGCACTAGAGTTTGTCTAAACTGGCTCGAAAATACTTGCAACACCGGCAACCATGGTACCCTGCGAAAGGCTTTTCTCACTCTCAGGCAATGCTGTACAGAAGAAAAGAGCAGCATTATCACCTGAAAACATCAATAGGCTGGTCTGCCTCAGGAACTGGCTGAGTAGGAAGAAAGCAGATTGAACAGATTGCCTATAAGGTTTCTTTTGTATTTTATTTATTTAAATATTGCAGAAAAGCAAAAACTTTGGCAAAAAAATAAAAATTGAATAGTAGCAAGCCTAAATATAACAATTTCCATCAGAATAAAATTTCACTCTGCAGATTAAATGAATTAGGAAATGCAAGTTAATCTGAAAGCAAGATTTATTTAACCTAGTGTAGAACCAGGTATGTTTTAAAATGCAAATACAAATTAGCTAAACTTGTGTTTCTTTAGCTAATTTGTATTTGTAAAAAACAGCAAATGATATAGATCTCACATTACATCCATGGCTGGGAAAATGCATCTAACTATTTTATTGGCTACAATTCCTTTAACTGCTGAGGAATTTTTGGGTTCCTTTGTGTAGATATATTTCATATTATTAAAATAATTTTATTTTGCTCATGTTTTCATTTCCAGGATTCATCATGTTATAGTGGTGCTGATTACTTTATATAACCACATCTCATGAGCTGGCAGTGATCACTACTTTGGGCTTCGGATTTCCATGCCATGCATTTCCAGATGTCATTGTTTTAATTTGTGCTGACAGTCAGTCAACTTTAATTTATGTTTCAGTAGTTAGAGGTACAATTCCCAAACTTTGCACAGTGAACATGCTAATCTGGATAGCTCTCAGTATTTGATAGATGTAAAGTTAATGCATTCCATTCCCACCAACATAATTCCCAAACATGCATTCGGTACTATAAATAATAATCATTGGTTGACAGTTCCCTCCGTAAGGGCGATGCTCTATTTTATACAGTAATGTTGTCACTTGTAAGAATTTGCAGCTTTGCCGTGAATCAGGATATAGAGGGCTGGCGACCTGCCTCCCACCTTGGAGGCTGGGTTACTTTCAAGCCTTATGTAACTGACTATATGCCTAAGTACTGTACCACATTCAATCAGAGTCCAATATAATCAAGATTTTTCTTATTTTTATCTAAAATGTAGTGCTATCATTTTCCCACTGCCTCTTACCCATAATAAGGGTCATGTCTTGTTGATGGTGTCTGTTTACAGCAGACAAGTGTTCTGTAAATCTTACTCATTTCAAATTGGTTTACACATTATACCATTACACAACTGTAGCTACTTTGCTTTTTTTTATATGTTTTATCTCTCTTTTTATGTTGCTCTGCTCCCAAATTAACAGTCACAAATTGGCTGCTGTTCGGTTCTTATTGCTATATTGCAGTAGTTCTAACAGACACCAAAAAAAAAACCAACAACAACAAAAAAAACCCTGCAGTGCTTTAAATAAACAGAGATGTCAGAAGAAATAACAAGCAACCAGCCTCAAAGCACTGCAGGGAGAAAACTAAATGTAACAATTACAGTAACATGTCTGAATAGAAAAAAAAGGGGTTTCTAATAGCTGGAAAAAGTACTGCTGCCTGGAGAAATACTGGTAATAGGCAACCCCACTGAACTTAATCAGCGCTGTGAAATAGCTATTTCAAAATCCAAACTTTACAAAGTCCTAACATGTCATTCAAAATTTCTCATTCAGTGCAACTCATTACTGCCTTATCAAAAGTGTATTTGTGTGTCTGCGAATAAGCCTACACTGAGTCCTACACGATATATCACATTTTATAGAAAGCTAGTGATTTATTAAGGTCACAGATCTTTTTGGCTGGGGACAAATGTATGCATTCATGCATCAAACAAAGAAACAGTTTAAAAAAAAATCAAATTCACACTGATATTTAAGAAATAAAAACAAAATACTGCTCAAAACTCTGTCTTTGTTCACACTCATTTTCTTGTAATGATTAAGCTGTCATCTACAGGGTTACTTCACATAAGCTGTTGCCATTCATTTTGTTGATGTCTACAGGTTAATTTAAAAATAAACCGTGAGCAATAAACATGAGGACATTTTAAATAAACAACACATTGCGTAAATTGGTTTTAGAGCTTTTTCAGTGGTAAACAGATAGCAGATGGTCTGCCTGGAGGATTCTATTTCTGTCCCTGAATTGGTTGGCATGAGGAGTACTGCAAGGATCCATTGTTGCTTCTCTGGTATTCCTCTGCTGCCTGAAGAAGTGTGCCAGGGTTCATAGGTACAAATGTGCCGCTAGATCCTGGGTAACTGGCATGACACCAGATCAGGTAGCCCAGAAACTCTCTCAGGAGCAATGGATTATCTGACAAAACATTGCATGCAACACCAGATCACTAGTCGTCTGAGTTTTTCCTAATATTTGTAGTTTGCACTGCTATATATTGAAAACAATATAGTGTAATATATAGATTATTCACTGCAATAATATATTGGGTTTTTTAAGGTTTAAGATGTTATTGGAATGTGATTAAGGACATTTTAACGACCTACAAAAACACAGTCACATGCATTCCGACAGCAGACTGTTGCAGAGTGTGAACTAGTTAGCCGCGGTGTTGTCCAATGAGCCAAGGTTTGTGTGTTGCTGGAGAGGCAAGTGAACATGACTGTGATGGCCATGCTCCTGCTGAAAAAGTTGATTGGATGTTAATAAGATCACTGTTTGACTCTATAGGCCTCCCAGACAGCTCTGAAATTGTGTAAAGAGAAGAACACATCTCTTAACTTGATTCCATTTTATTTTGCTATTACTTTCCTGTTTCACAACCATTAAAAACAAGTCTGTCGTTTTCTGAAAATAAATTGGCAATCTGCAAGCAATAGGATTTGAAATTAGTGCAAAATAAAAATGGTACATTTTGATTTTATAGGCTGATTCCATAATTATTACCAGGAGTCCTGCTCCATATTCTGGGGCATGATCACTTCAAGACAAACGTTCATCTTGATAGTAGAACATAATACTTGGCAGCAATATCACATAAAGACGTACTTTACTTTCCATTAGCTTCTTGTTGGAATCAATTCCAGTGCTTGTGGTTCCTGAGGTAAATAGCATCGACAGTGATTTCCAAGTGTAATCAGGGTGGGTCAGTACTTTACTGAGATGATGGGGCTTATCTGACTGGCTGAAGTCAGTCGGTGTTGGAAGAAAATGGTTGGTTTGTGAGCAGGAAATGGAAAGCTATAAGTTTCAAAACTCCAAATCCTCTGAAATAAAAATGTTTTCCCATTGAATTATGGGATTAGCTCTAGTCAGTTGGTATTGTTATATTTCATTGATTACATTCCCAATACAGCATGTATATACAAAAAGTGTCATACTTATTAAGGGTGTCCCTGACAAAACACACAGACAATTGTGTTGAATGATAGATTCAGAGAAACAGATATGTACTTCTGATTTTAAATTAAATGGGGTAACAATTACCTATGTCACTGTGAATCAATAGGAATTATGGGTATTTTTTCTAGAAACAAAAGTCAATCATGACAAATAATTGTATTAATTAATTTGAGTTAATATGTCTGTATTGATGTGGATGCAATATAACTGTCAAGTGTTTTCTTGACATTGCTTCAGAAAGAGGACTGAGCAAGGATGTAATTTTTCTATGTGTACTGAATGAATTTTTGGGGGTTTATAATATGTTTTCAATGTGTGCTGAGATTCTAAAAATGATGCCATCAAAATTCTTAACAGACATCTGGGAATATAGACTTATCAGTAAAATATTGAAGGTAAAAGGTCAGCGGTTTGCTCCCGGTCATGTTCTACATTGCAATAGCCAGGTATTGCTTTCCAATTTTTCTCTAACTTTCCTGCAACCATTGTGATAATCCATACAAAACTTGAATTATAGAGAATAGGCCTAGCTTTTCCTGATCGAATCAAAATCATGCCCACTTTTTTTTTCTTGAATATATTTCATAGAAAGTAAATTGATTTAACAAAAGACTGCAATCAATAGCTATTGTTAACCCCAACTGTACCCAAGTGTGCTTATATTATTATTATTATTATTTATTCCTTAGCAGACGCCCTTATCCAGGGCGACTTACAATTGTTACAAGGCATCACATTATACAGATATCACATTATTTTTTACATACAAAAAGTGTTATATTACCTGTTGTTGCCCCAAGAGGATATGTTTAACTTGCCTGGACAGAAACAGCTGTTCTGCTTGAAACACGATATTGACACTGTAGCTGCCCAGGCATAATAGGCAAAGAATGACGTAATTTAGTTTCCACGGTTTTTATAGATTTTTTGAGTTGCTTAGCAACTCAGTGGTAACACCGAAAAATATCAAAGAAAAAGAGCCTGACAAAATTGGGTTCACCCAGACCTCAAGGTAATTAAAATGAGTGTGCTCGTATTAGAGTACACATTTTTCAGTTCACTGATTTAAGCCAGTGACTCTTAGCCCATAATCAAAAAAAACATATAACATATAATCCACTAAATTCCATTCAAAAAATGACTAATATCCTAATGTTTAGTTTCCATAAAGTAATAAATAAGCTATTTACCAATAGTCTTCATTTTATCTTTAAAATAACAAGATGTTACATCAATTGTGAAAAACTGTATGCTTCTTTCTGTATTTCAATGGCAATAAGCTCAACATATGCTGGCAAACATACCAGCAAATAAAAATTTAACGTAAAAACCGAAAGCTCCTCTTTGCACCTTATCTCAACACACAGATGCAGCACATTTTGTAGGAAAGGTCTCTCCTCAGCTTCAGCATAGCATCAGTAGCAGATTGTAAATTGATTCCATTTCCCACTGAGACAGTAGAGATGCTGTGATAAGGTCAGGCAGACTGGGCATGGTTCATTTATATCAGTCTCTTAAGCTGCAGTTAAGATGGTGAAGAAATTGTAATTGAAAATGTTTAATATCTGAAATATATTCCAGTTCCCTTGATTGTGTCCTATTAAAAGGAGAAATACATGCTACCTGAACTGAGTAGATAACCAGTGTAATTTGAGTCATGCCACAAGCCTTATCAACAGGCAATATATGTTGGGATTTATAGAACACTATTATTAAAACCTTTCATAATGTGTTTGTAATTTCACTTTATGCTTTATGAAATAATACTTGAAGTGATTAATTACTGCAGCTAAATCTTGTAGCTCACTTTCAAATAATATTTGAAGGGTCAGTTATATTGTTCATTAACATTAGCCGTAAAAGTCAATGCTACAAAAGGGGGGGGGGTTATTATGTTGACAGTGTAAAACATTGGCTTGCATTGTTGGGAAGAGCATGACTCAACTTTATCCATTTTGACTAAATAATGTGTTGTAGCACATAGGAGGTCACTTATTTCAGTGTCTCATTCCATCATTAACTTTGCCTCGACATATAGGTAACAATTTAGGAGAACCCCTTAGGATGTTTCTGTTTTTTCCAAGCTGTTCATACAATAGACAAAATACTACACAAGAGTATTAAAACACAGGACCCTATTGATTTATTATGGGGTGTTTTTAATGCATAAGAATCCAGCAACAGTCTAAAATAGGTTTTATGAATATGGAGTATTGTTTCCGTTTAAAATAGACTTTGAAAGACATTTTTATAATGTATGAGTAAAATCTTTGTGGATAGGATCTATAATGAATCAAATATTTGCTTGTAGGCATTTGAGACATATCTGTCCGTTTACTGTCAGAGAACATCACTGTGAAAATGACATCTCAGTTTCCAGTTTCATCTGAGAGTAATTTCTTTTCTTTACACATTTAGCATAAATGAATACCTGTCAGATATGTTGTGCACTTATGAATATAGGTTTATATTACAAGTATGGTGAGTTGACCAGTGATAGTAATTAGTAAATTACAGTTGGGGAGGAAAGCTTGGTAGTGAAGTTGATGAGGTTTGTAAAATTCCAGCTACCGGTAAAGTAATTCAAGATTTTGTATTTTAATTACATATACACAGAGGAGGATACTTTCAACATGTCACTTTGCACAAGCTGTGAACCCACAGTCCTGGAGGATTCCAGCATCAGTGAAGCAGAGGCAGTTAGGCTAGGGAAGCTAAACAAATAAACATATTTTCTCAAATGAATTGATCCCTGGGTGCTAAAGGAGTCAATGGAGAATCTGTAAAGTACTACAGTACCTAGAGATATTAGTACAAAATAATTTCAGCTGAATAGATCTGGGTGACTTTGAAAGGGGCATTGGAGTGGATTACACTAATACATTTCCAAAAGTGAGGAATACATGTATAATGAAATCAGCTCATATTATATCACTCTCATTGTAGTTTTTATTTAGATTACTGAATACTGTGTGCAGTTATGGTCAACTCGCAAAAAACAGGTCATGATAGCACGTCAGAAGGTTAAGGCTGTGTGGTCCAGTGGTTAAAGAATCGGCTTTGTAACCAGGAGGTCCCCGGTTCAAATCCCACCTCAGCCACTGACTCATTGTGTGACCCTGAGCAAGTCACTTAACCTCCTTGTGCTCCGTCTTTCGGGTGAGACGTAATTGTAAGTGACTCTGCAGTTGATGCATAGTTCACACACCCTAGTCTCTGTAAGTCGCCTTGGATAAAGGCGTCTGCTAAATAAATAAACAAATAATAATCAACCAGAGTGATCCCAGGATTTAATGGTAAGGGCTAAGTGCTATTATTACACCGGCCTTTTACTTTGTCCGTGCTTCATGAGGACTCTTTCTTACACCCCAGTACCAAAGAATGGCTTTTTGTACAAGCGCACGCTGAAGTTATATCTGCCAGTATTGTTCTGCGTTTTAATTATCAATGAAAAAATAAACTCTTGACTTTTGCACAACCTTTTCTTCTACATTGCAATGAAAAACTTTCTGTAGCATTTAGATCCATTTTATATACATTAGGAGACCATATTATCTCATTTTACCGACTGTGGTTTTATTGATTTGTGTTCTCAGAAGTCAATATTTTTTAGTCCTATAAGCAATAATATTAGACACAGTATTTTTCTTTACCGACCCTTTCCACAGTTCTTTATTACCACCTGTATGTAGCTCCTTCAACAGTTCTATGTATTTTATTCCACTGGCAGAATAATGTTGAACTGCTATTACCTGACAGTCTAATCTTATATAGACAGAACTATTTTTATTTATTTATTTATTTTTTTTTATCTCTGCTACTGCCATATTATGCTTACTCTGAACAGTGCCCTACTGTTTTATTTATTGGCTTTTGCTTTATAAATTCAATTTTCTTGTTTGTGTTTGCAAACAGTAATGCTATTTCGATATTGCTAATATGGTTATTTCATTTTCCTGACTCTTTTGATTATCATAACATTCATAAAGTATAATATCCTGAATATATATATATATATATATATATATATATATATATATATAGATAGATAGATAGATAGATAGATAGATAGATAGATAGATAGATAGATAGATAGATAGATAGATAGTTGTGCAAAAGTCTTAGACATGTTGCATTCTACTCTTATGCATTATGAGCATCAACAATTTATTCAAAGCCTCCACTAGTGTTTTCTGCCATTATAACAACCTTGACTTGCATAAAGAAGGAAAAACATTGAGTGAAATAGCTTGCATACCTTGATTTACAAGGTTTGGTACCCGAAGCATAATCAACAAGTACAGAGAAACATCATCTGTAATTGACAAACCCAGGACTGGAAAACCCAAAAAGCTGTCTAACAAGGATGAGCAATACTTGAAGATAATATCCTTAAGGAATAGAAAGAAGACAAGTGTTGAATTGACAACAGAACTGGCAGAAGGCACAGGTGTCGTTGTCCATCAAATCAACAGTACGAAGGTCACTCTTGAAATCAGGACTTAAAGGATGTGTTGCAGTAAGAATACCTCTGTAAGAAAGGAGAACAAGACTAAAAGGCTAAAATATGCACAAGAACACAGAAATTGGACTATAGACCAATGGTCAAAGGTGCTTTGAACTGTTGATAGATGGACAACAACACATGTGCTTTATATAATAACAATATACAACACACAGATGATAGAATCCCTCTACAAGACCCATCTACAACACCCATCTACAACACCTGTTTTCAAGACTCCCCCCTAGATGTTATACAGAAGACACAAGAATATAAGAAAATATGTGGTACGCAGTGATGTTCATCTTTCTGGGGAACCTTTGAAAGGCACATATCCATGTAATAGACCACAATGTAATACCTGTAAATACATTAATTCTGAAACAGAGATTAGAGGTATTAAATCTTCATTCAACATTCATGAACATTTTACCTTTACCTCTAAAGGAATAGTCTACTGCATTATCTGGAAGAAATGCAACAAATTGTATATTGGGAAACTAAAAGGTGTTTAGCAGACCAGTTTCTATAACACTTAAGCATTTGCATTAACACCACTGCATTTCCAGTAGCCCATCACTTCAACAGTGATGATCACACTGCTGAAGACATCACAGTCTGTGTGATCAATCAGTGCTATGGAACAAATGTTGCTCGGAAACAAAAGGAACGAGAGTTTATCTTCAAACTGGGAACTTTGCAACCTCTGGGAATGAACATTTTATTCTAATAATTATGACACCATCCACAGAATTTTTGAATAATTACAAATATTGAACAACAGCAAGTTTACTGCACTGTGTTTACTTTTCTTTTTAAACAGCTGAAGGGTCTTTGCCCAAAATGTCCTGAAAATAAAAGATTTTTGTAATCTTTTAAACCTTGTGTACCTTTAAAAACCTTTTCATATAGGAGTGTTCTATTTATACCAAGTTCAGCCAGAGCACCGGTGATACTGGTGAAAATGGTGGCATTTCTTTGGCGAGGTCGATTCAGTTCATCCATAACCCCCAGGTCCGCAATAATTTGGAGGAGGGAAGGAGTTTCCTCATCCGTTCAGCGGACCTGGTGTTGCATGCTGTCAGAAGGGGTGGAAGCTTGAAACATCCTGCGGGAAAAAAGCTACATTATTCGGTGTATTACTATTATTATGATAATAATGCTGGTAATAATGATCTAGTAGTTCTCATGCATCGTTCATAATACACTGAAATTAATAAATAATGTTATAAACTGCTGACATCATTGTATTGGTATAAATCAACATCTCTATATACAATTTATATATAATTTAGCCGCGACCCTCACCAGGAGAAGCGGATTGATAATAATGGATGGATGGATATTTAACTGATTTGTATTAGTAAGATTGGGATAAGGAAAATCTTACTTATGCTGCAGAGGGGGACAGGGTGGAAAGACCGTTCCCAGAGAAGAGTCTTCTTTTATATAGGGGAAGTGGAGGAGGTATCGTGTTATTTCATGAAAGTCTATCAAGTATTTTGCACGACTGTGGAGTTTGTTGCTATGGGACTAATTAGGCCAATTAGCGCGCACTTTACCGTGCTTTACCAAAGTGTAATGACACTTAAGTCGCACACTTTTTTTGCCGTGCACTTTTGGAACAAGCACAATCATGTGTTATTTGTGCGGGACACGTCATGAATGCACTATAGTAGCGTGATTAAAACTTGCATGTACAGTAAACCACGCCAGTGACGTTTTAATCACCATTTTAGTGTTTGGAGCATCTTTCTTTTGTAGTATGTTTTGTAGTTAATTTTCTGTTAAGTCACAGAATCGGTGTTCAGCCATTTTCTCTTGTTGTGAGGAATGGAGATGAAAGGCGTTCCTTTGAAAAGGGGCAGGACTGACAGTGATGTGAACCAATCACATGACAGGTGGAAACTATTGCCCAGTGGTGTAATGATGTTAGGGCAATAGTTTATTCTATTTTTCCTCCTATGATGAGGTTTTAACTAATCACAGGCCAGAATTTCCAGCCACTGATTCAGATATATATATTGTGGCGAACCGTGGTTCCCGCAGGCAGTGGCTTCTCACAGGCAGAGGTGGGACATGTAGCTGTGGAAAGTTCTAGATGACAGGTCTCTGTAATCTTGCACCTTTGCAGCACCCATGCTGTTTTTTTTGCCAATTCCACTCAAAATCTCTTATTCACCTCACAGTGTGTAGGTAACACCTGATGAATAGTCTTCTCACTGGTAGAAACAAGTTATTTTTGTAAAATGGAAACCACAGTTGTTCACTCACTCACAAGTTATTCCAATGATACTTGCTCAGCAAGGCTTTTGTGATATTTTATTTAAAAAAAGAATCCACATAAAATGGTTTTAATCTGCTACTTTTCTAACCAGTCATGTATTTTAGTTTTTGCTGCAGCAAAACACTAATGATTATGAGCACAGTCGGGATGTGAGCTGATTGAATGTGTGCTTCCAAGATGAAAGAAATCAACTCAAGCTAGGTGCAATTTTGATGCCCAAAGCTTTAATCAGAAATTGAAATGAATTGCTTTGTTCAAAGGTGAATCAAACATCTGGAATACAAGGTACACTTTAATCAGAACAAGCAACACGACAAAAAAAATAAATTAAATGCTGAACACTGCTTGCCTTGTTACCTATCTGCCATATTAACTGATCTGACTCTGATTTAAAAAAAGGCATGACGAGGGTGGGTTAAATGGTGCAGTGAGTTGATGCTCAAGCCTTGATTCTGAATCCAGTTTTTGGGTACAAAGAAAAGCCTTCTTCTTCTCTGAGGTTTCCACCTCTTTGGACCATCGTTGAACTGTTTATTCAGGCAGAATGGCATTGGATTTTAACTGCTTACGGCTTCATTGGGATTTTCTTAATAAAGGATTTAGAATTGTTCTTTTACATAGGGCATGCATTTTGTATGGTCATTGGTATACTACACTTTTCTCTAAACAATTTTCTTTGACAATAAATGCATATCCACACTGCTGACCTCATTAAAACATGTCTTTAAAATTTGGTCCTGCATTCATGACATCTATTAATAAGAAGATATGCTGTGCAATAACAAAAGTGCACTCTTCCCAGCAATATCTCTTGCTTTGTAGACATTCATAGCATTTGACAAATGCACATTAAATGTGTGGCACCAGTGGCCTGCACTTGAAGCTATCTAGAGTACATTTCACTCAATATCCATTCACAGACACAGCAGTGCTGCTTGCTGACCTATTGCTAAAGCAAAAGACTGACAGAAACCATTAGTCTGATGGTAATAGAAAATACCAGGATGACTTAAAAACAAAAAAAAAACAACAACTGAAAACCGCACTAGATTTGTGTAAAATTTTCTAATGTGTAATACTTGGGAGCAACAGTTTAATAAATAAATACATGTATTCCTAATTTAAAATATAACATATTTAAATATGTTTTTTGTATCAAGAAGGGCTATAGAATCTATGGGGATCTCCTCTGATTTCTTGATATAAAACAGGCCAAGTAAACTATTTGTAACTAATGCTTACTCTCCATTATTGAATGTGTAAGCTTAATGCTGTCCATATTTGTAATTGTATAACTCATACCTCACATGAGCAGTTTAAATATAATTAATATCTATTACTTTTGAACTATTACACAAACCATGTTTTTTTAATACTGTCAACAGCCCACCTCCTCCAAATTGCTCACATTTTGTGTGTGGTGTTGTTTCCAGTCCCTTCCTGGGAGAGTTTGAGAGATTCTGCAAATTATAGTGCAAATGTCACATGTTTTGTTTTCGGTCCTAAAAATGTATAAATGAATACTAAAGTAGGTACTGTAGTGTTAAAATAGAGGGTTTTATTTCTGCTCTCTGCATGTCTTGCCATTCTCTCTCACTGTTTCTATTCAGGTTTTTCCCAGATGGATTTGGCCAATGGAGTGCACGTTTTCTTTCAGCGATTGCTCCACTTGATTGATTTTAAACTAACCACTGACACCACAGGGAAAATAGTTTTTTTTTTAATGTAAGCCTTCCACATAAATACAACAAAGAGTGCCAAGGGAAACATATTTTAATCATTATAAAATGATTTAAAAAGAAGAGGAGGGATGGAACAAAAATGGAAGATGCGTTCAAACAAATGCATTATTCCATTACAAAATATCACGTATATACGACAGAGAAAAAGAAAATGCAGCACCAATTTTAAGCAGAGCCTTTTTCTTCATACATTTTATTTATTACATTTTCTTTTTAGAATACACTTATGTAGCACTGTTGCAGTAATAATATAGTAAATTAATATACTTGTATAATTCAATAAAGATATGGTCTTCACCTGCTTGCACATTACCACTTAAAAAGATCTATTAGTAAACTACAAACATTTCGGTAAACTACAAACAGTTCGGCATCTACACTTATAAGAAGCCTAGGAAGAAACTGCATAACTTAAAGGGTTAAGTTACAATTTACTGAGACCTGTATCAAAACCAGGTATGATTACAAAAAGCTAAAAACAGCAGTGACGCAAACACACTGTGTACAATTCATGCTCAAGCTGTGTTAACTTCAGAGCCCTTACACAAAAAGCAATATTAAATAGGGCAGCCGTTCACAAAGACGCTATAGCTGTGCACCCTGTATATCTTGTGGTGTTTATTCTTATTTTGGAAATCATGCCTCATGATTTTAATTAATTATGCTGCATTATTACTATTACTGTTTAAGCATTAATGTCCAACACAGCCATCATTGCCTGCTAGATAACTGACCACAGCAAGAATTAGGTGACATGAGCCAAAAGTGAGTGCTCTTGCTGTAAATTTACTATGGAGTGGGCAATGTGCCTACCTGCTATTCGCTCCGAGTGAAAAATGTAGGTCAAGGTCAATTATCTAGCAGGTGCCTCTGTGTTGAACATTAATTCAATTATAAACCAAATGTTGATGGGTGAAAGTATTTTTTTTTAAATGTAATTCTTTCTGCAAGGGGTTAATGTGTCAAAAGGGATTTCTTTCATTTGCCCCCTCCAAAGAGCAATCATTAAAGCAGCACTTCTCTCAAAACTGTAATAGTATTTCAAGGGTAATTAAAAAAAAATACAGTGTTCAATTAAATATGTCAATAACATAATTGTTTCATTATCTCCTGCTGTTTTTAGGATGAAGGAAAGCACAGACTTCCAAGAATAGATAGAAAGTTCCCTTGAGTTTAGATATAGACATAATTAATTTAAATGATAAATTAAATGTATTGAAATATTTAAAAGAATATAAATATTATATTTGGTTTAGTGTGAATAGATCCTAAAGGCATACATTGCAGATAGCAATATCTACTGTTTTACATAAAGACATAATCTTTATTTGTGGTAATATCTGTAAAATATTGTTTTAATGTGGTACAGTATATTGTCACCAGGTAAAATTATACAGTAGCTTGTTTATTTAGCAGCATCAATCTGTCCTTTTAGATTTAGTTAAAGAAAACCTGATTATACTGTATTTTTAGATTTGCTTTCCCATTTGAATTAAACAAGTTAAAACTTGACTTTTCTCATGGTAAAATTAGTGTCATATTTCATAAAATGAATTTCATGATTACAAAGTAACGCTGACAGACCTGTTGTTGGAAGTAAATGTGGCTAGTGTGGCTGTCATTGAACTCTGCTTTTAAGCTTTACAAGTTTGTCATATTTTGTTAGTGATCTGTTTTTTATTTTAAAATATTATTACAAAAATGTTATCTGTCATGGTCAATGTGTCACTGAAAACATTCAAATGTACCTTTTAACACTTTTTTAAAGGGTGAAGCTATCCATGTCAGTCACAAACAAAACCTGTTACTATAGCAACTCTTGGACAGATAAATAGAAACAGAAATACCAAAATACCACTTCAAGAAGGAGCTTTTCTTTCCCCTCTTTTTTCCTAGTATTCTCATCACCATACTTAATTAGAGAAAGGATTATGCTCTTCCATGGATCCATGTAGAAGCTGAACTCCTGTAGGGCTGTTCAGTGTTTTTTATTCAAAATTGTTTTGTTCTTTTTCTTACATAATGCTATTCTTTAAAATAAAAATGGCTGACATACATATACAACTGCTGTGTAGAACTGTAAATGTAAACATGAATTATTTTAAAATGTTCACCTTCATGTCACAACTGTGATTTTGTTTAGAGGTTTTTCATTTACTAATTTTCATTTGCAACTTTTGTAGAGGGGCAGAAATTGCAAATTTGCTACTGTAACTCCACCTCAATTAAGGAATTCAGCTTTTTCAGAAGCACTCACAGATCTCTTACATGCATTATATTTACCTTTTGTGGCATGTACAGTGTTATTTTTTTAAAATAAAAATACATGAATACAGAGGTATATTATTCAAAATGTTTTATTTTGGTTTTTTTTGGGTTTTTTTGTCATGTACTTGAGTCTCATGAGGACAGGAGGGAGAAAATACCCCCAGGGATAAATATCTGTTCCAACATGAAAGACAGCCTAAGGCATCTCAAACAGCTGGGGAAAACGCTGATTTTAATCATGTGGTGAAGAACAGCATATGGCAGTGCAAAGTGAAATGCTGCAGGAGATGGAAGGACAAATGAGAATGTATTGGTAGTTTCCTTTCTGAAGCCCATGTAGTTACATTCATGTCCCTTGAACATATCTTGCAACCCCCTTGATAAAACCAACTCTTTTTGTCACATCATCCTTGCCTCATCTACTTCATTTGCTCAGTTCTTATTCAAACATCATTCAGAAAACTTTCCAACAGCATGCCCACATGTAGAGCTCCCATGTTCTTGTGTCTAATGTGGATAATTCGCCTCTAAACTGTTATTGTGGGATAAACTGCAAGCATTGGTTGCTTTTGCGTCTGTTTAAGGATTTATAATGGCTGCTTGCCATAGTTAGTAAGAACATTCCATTTTTATGCATGCAGGTATGTGCTCACCTCAGGTATAATGTACAGTACTAGTGTATATGGCATATATGTAAGACTGCTAGACATAGTTCAAAAGAAGCATATATTATTTCAAATCGAACAGAACTATTTATGCACAGATAGAATTGTAATTGGTTGATGTATCAAGGTTTTTATATCTAAATGCAGCACCTAATGTTACAAATTGAAAATTACTTTAATTAAAAATGCTGCAGAATTGACTTAGAGACAGATTTATCAAGGCTTTAATGCCAATGAGCCAATTACAAGATAGATGACAAATTAAAAACAATGACAGCTTGCCAGTCCATTTTGGAATTTCAGAAGAATACTGCTGTATGGGATGAAAAGCTAGGAAATATAATTGGAGATTTGTGTTTGGTTGTTTCCCAAGCTAATCTTTGAAAATACAATGTGATTGCTTTTTTTCAGTATACTGGTATTATCTTACTCACAGCCCATATCTATTTAGTTTAGAAAATGTCAGCGTTTGTACTCAAAGCCGTTTGTCTGCACATAAAAACATTAACTGCTGCATTTATTTCAGTTAATTGCATATTTGTGATACTGTTGAAATTCTTGTTGGACTTAAACCTAAAATTGTCCAAGCTAAGTTGCTTGTGATGCATTGGAATTGTTACTGAATCTCAGGTAATTCAATCTATTTGAATTAGCTAGTGCTAGGCATAGCCATTGCCTATTGCGCTATTTCACTTGCTTTTGGTATAATTTAATTTTCTGTTTGGGCCATAAAACTGTTAGTGTGTACAGGTTATTTCCTATTGACAAATGATAACTGTTTCATACAAGTCAGGGGAAGGAGATTTTAAATATGCTTTAGCCATCCCTTCTTCCTTAATATAGTAAGTGGAATCTTCTTTCTTTTCCCTTCTGTTAGACATCATTTTCTTTATAAAACAAAAAAATATATATACAGTACTTGAATCAAATGGTTATTTTAGCTCACCCTTACCAGCTTCTGGTTGTTAAAGAACATCAGGCTGTAATGTCATTTCAACACAGTTTACAGTATAGGTAATTAGATAATTTACAAATAACCTTCTATTATACTATTTCAATGTACATTTAAGGTTCAATGTGAGGTACATTTAAAATTACAAACACATAAACGCATATACATATAAGATCATTTCACCAAACTGCCAATCTTTTAGCTTGAAAGCAGTTTGGAAGAGTTTAAGACTGTTGTCAATGAAAGCTAAGTATTAGGGCAGCAGTGTGGAGTAGTGGTTAGGGCTCTGGACTCTAGACCGCACGGTTGTGGGTTCAATCCCAGGTGGGGGACATTGCTGCTGTACCCTTGAGCAAGGTACTTTACCTAGATTGCTCCAGTAAAAACACAGCTGTATAAATGGGTAATTGTATGTAAAAATAATGATATCTTGTAACAATTGTAAGTCGCCCTGGATAAGGGCGTCAGCTAAGAAATAAATAATAATAATTACATTAAATGCAGCTGCCATTGTTTTACATACCAAATATTTTGGCCACTAATTGTGTAATTTATTTCATTATCCATGTCCTCCTGCTGTCATGATATCTGGGTTTGAAATGTTCTGTCCAGTCGACTTGACATGATACATGATAGTAACTATCTTTGACATTGGTGTGCACTAGCTATGTGATAAAGGCACAAGACTCCTGGAAAGCATTCATGATGCACGGGACTGTGGAGTAATCAGAAACAGACCATGTCAGAGCTAAAAGGGTTATGTTTGTAGCTACAAAAAGAATACAACCAAATATAAGCTTTAAGAAGGCTAAGTAACTCTGGGTCATACAGTCATGTGACAGCATTTAAACCAATGTTTGTTTTCTTTTTGTTCCTGCCATAATCCATTTACAAACCATTAACAGCAATAGAACATTATTTTAAAGAAGTAAACATGCACACTTGAGTTTTAAATTATTGTAATTGAATTACGTTATATATAGCAGTAGTCAGTCCTGTCAACAGTAAACAGGAAAAACCTGCCAGCATAAAGTACAGTACATTGTGGATCAATTTTCATTTCACTGTGTTCTGAAATAAATTGGTCTGTTATACACTTTGCTTTGTGTATAAAATTGTTACATTTCAATGCTTAGTGGCAACATTAGTAGTTGGCAGAACTCTCATTTGTTCTTGCATTTCAATATAAATGAGATGAGTACTGAAATTGTACTATGTATTATAAAAAAGAAAGATTATTATGGAAGGCTTCCTTATGTATTCGAGTTTCAAGTTTCTACAGTATGTCTAGAACATTCAGTTACCAAATGTTCTCAGAATAGCGGTTTCATTTAAAGCTTCCACTGTTCCTCTATTTACAAAATATTTTTAGGCAAAGCATTAAAGTGACACAAATGAGTACAACGAATAATGATACTTCTACAAGATTAAGTTTTGTTTGAATAGTCATAATGCTGTAACAAAAAAAAACAACATTTATTTTGCAAAAAATAAAAACATAATCTGACTGTCTTCTTATGCAAATGATCTATTTCTTTTTAGTAACCTTTAAGGGTGGCAGGCTGACATGCAAGGTTTGTGAAGTACATTACTGGGCAATTTCCTCTACTTATTTCATTCTGTTTGAGCGGAAATCAGTCTGTTATAAACATATGGTGTGCTGTATAACACATTCTTCAAATACCAACATCAGCAGTACAGTCGTTTGCCAAAAATGTAATGCGTTTCACAGATCTGTCAAATATGTTAATATGATCTTGAATCTATTGCTGGATGTGTTGCGCTGAGATTCAGCAGCAATTTTAAATTAACATGTATATTTATAAAGGCTTATTATTTACACAACAAACAGGATAAAATAGCACTTTTATTTAGTCTGTACCACTTATATCTACAAGGTTGTGATAAAATCATTCAGGTGTGAGTTTTTCTAATGTAGATAACCTTGTTAGTTGTGAGTTGTTTGGCTCAGGCATTTAAAATAGCTACCTGCTACTAATGGATTTCAATAGCATGATGTGATGCTGAACACAGTGTTCATTCTAAAGGCTATATTTGTGTTCCTGTGGTCAATTTGCATATATATGTATTAATGTTAGCTTTTTCCAAACCTTTTTATAAGTATAGTCGATATGCGGTTCCAAGAGGCATTTTAAAACAAAATAAAATGTATATTAGCAAAAAAGACCCATTTGGTTTTCTAAACATTATCTAAAACTGTACAGTACAGTGTCAATCAGTATCTGATTAATAAAGACAAAAAGAAGAATTGATCTGTACAGCACCATGGCAAAATGACACACTGTGTTTGACTTTAACAATCAGAATTAGGATACAGTAAGATATCCCTCAGTGCAGCACTTTGTAATATTTTTTTTCTTAATATTTTATAACACTGGATAAATTGACTCTGGCAACAGCAGTCTAGACATAGTCATGGAAGATTTCTTCTCAGAGAGGCTTAATACAGAATACAGCCTTGACATTATTGATCAGATATTTTGGGCCTGATTTTGAAGTGAGTGCAATGTTTGCCCCCTTATAAAATTAGCTTTTTGTACTGTGTAGAATATACATTTTAATGGTTATGCCATCTGGTAATTATACTGTATCTTGCTGCTCCTGTAAAAAAAAAAAAATATATGATTACGAAAGGATGCCTTATCTTATATTACTTTCCTAATCAGAGATGGGAAAGGCTTTATTAATTTAATTAGTAACAATTTACATTAACTGCAATAACAGAGAATATGATTGCAACCTATTGATGAGTGTGATGTACTGAGATTTAGCATCTGTTTTAAATTAACAAGCAATACACTTACAATATCTTATTAACTGCTAAACACAATGATCATGATATAGGAAAAGCAGACTAATTGGTTAATTGGATGTTTGGATGATGGAAATCCATGGAAAAGCATTCCATTTCCTTTTTATTTTTCCAAAAAGACAGTACAAAAATAAATTTGCTAACATATTTACAAATTAACATCTAAATACCTGGTACAATTTCATGCCTGAAAGATTCTGAATAATTATTATGATCTTGTTTTTTGTATTATTATTTTGTTGTATTTTTCCCAACTGTCTGCTTCACAATGCTTGTAATATTCCATAGGAACAGTGCATGGTCATCATAGCAGGCTTAATACTGTATCTGCCTGACCAAACAGAACAAGAGGATTTCTAGAGCAGACATAATTAAACCTGTGTGTACAGTCAGTTAACATGAAATACAGTGATAGAGAACCACGCTGCCTAGAGCAAGCCAAGCCCCAAAGAAGCTCAATAAGTCATGACCTTTAATGATGTATCATGGTACACGCTGAAATGAATTCCCATTTGGTGAGACAGAAGAATAGGCGATGGACAATGTAAATGTTCCGTACATACATCTGATGCACTGCAAATTACAGCTCTAATAGTAGCAACTTTATTTTTTGAAATGGTCTGAAAATGAAACCTGAAGTGTTTCCTGAAACTGTAGAATTTCCTGAAACAGATCTTTCCTTCAAAAATGCCTTGCCTTCAATTGAAAACAAATACTTTTTATAAATGAAACATGGGTATTGGGTAAACCTTGTAGGGGTATAGCATAACATTAATTTATAGTACATCTTGTACAGAGATAAAAACAGAAGCAGTATTTGTCCTACAGTATACTGTTTGAACAGGGAGATTGAAGTACAGTACTCACAGCATCAGTGTAGTTATTTCTACAATATTTAGCTGCCTTGGTGGGAAATATACACACACACACACGCACGCACGCACGCACACACACACACACACACACTCACACACACAACCCTTTAAATGTTTTTGCTCCAGGGTACAGTTTTTAATTTGTACAAATAAAGTCTGTTTCTTCTGTATCTTAAAATCTTTAACAAATTCACAGTTATTTAAGAGCTTTGGTTGAACCCAGTGAGAATCGTAATGCTTTTAACGCTAGCGTTGACAAGATCTCTAGGAGGTGATTTATGGCACAGGGATTTATTCTTCTTTTTGTCCCTGAAGCGATTTCAAAGTTAATTATGAGTACAAAATTAGTTAAATAGCTATCGCCCACTGATACGTCAGTGTTGTGAAGGAGATGTATTTGTTTGGAGCAGCACATGAACTAATTGCCATGGAACTGCACTGCACAAATCCCACAGCCCATTAAATTCAGGACTGGTTGATGCTTCCTGACAGAATCAATGTGCTCCAGCCAATATAAATAAAAGCATGACCTGATACTGGAAATAAAAGATACATGAGTGCAAGTTTTCTAACACTTATATAAACAGAATGTGTTCTGACCCAGATCGTAGTTGAAAAACAATTAGGTAGTTTAATGCCCTTTGTGTTAATGCAATATGATTTTCCTCTACTATCCAGTCTCAGATACCCCTACATTGTTACAATAATTTTAGCTTCATTTGAAAAACAAGTCCGGGCTCTTTTGTACAGTGGTTAAGATGATGGACTGGGAAGCAAAACTGGGGCACATCAGAACGTTTTAATATTTCAGTAGGTAGATCTTTATATACTTCTTAGGTAGATCTTTATATACTTGTTAGGTAGATCTTTATATACACGTTTGTTATAGTGTGTGTGTTTTTTTTTTCAAAACTGCATGTGTGAGGCCTACATATCGAATAACTTTCAAGTAAATCAAACACATCTTATTAACTAAAATTGCACATTTATGACTATAATTTAATATTCCAAAGTGTAATCCTAGGACTGTGTTATAAGGGGGTCTTTCAGCCACACATGTGGGCTATTGGTTAGCTCAACATAGAGTTAACACATATAGTAGCACTTGAAGAGTGAAGTTTTCTATTCTTATTGAAGGCCAGTGGGGAATCTTCCACCAAAAGCTAAAGCATTACATTTAATTTCCACCTGCTGTGATGGCTTTCATTTTAATGCATACCAATATGCCTGAACTCAGGAGTGCACCATTATTTTGGATTTACCATTACATATACCAATCACAAAATACTTCTATAAAGGATACATTATTCATAGATACTGTATGTCTAAAATATATATTTTGATAACACTTTACATTACGGCATAGAAAACATTTTTCTTTTGGCATCGCTTAAATTTGACAGTATCCAAAATGTTAAGGATCGGTGCACTGAAACTTGAGAATATTGTTCCCTGTTGGGATGGGTAACACAACTTGACATTTATAAACATCAGAATGATGCAATGTCCTGTTTAATCCAAAGGTGCTTCATATGCATTATCATGAATATTTAAATAAACATATAGGTGCAGTAAAGCTCTTCCACTAGAGAAAGCAACCAATTCTAATAATAAACAGCCTATTTGTGCCTTGTAGTTGCTGGACTAAAATGGATACAGTGCAGAGCCAGTTTCAATGTCATCAGTCTACCTGTGTGTATGATGTCACATTATAAAGGCATAGAATAAAAAAAGAAAATGAAAGCTTAGAAAATAATAACCAGTAGACTTCTGTCAAGATGACTTTTTTCCTTCAACAAAAATACTTTGGAGTGTCTTTATTTTTAAATGACAGCAATTCAATTGAATGTAAAGGATTTTAAAAGCCAATAAGACAATGATGCAATCCGGCTGTGTTGCTCTGCTGTGTATGCATTGGGACACAAATGAATGGTGATATCTGTAAATTCAGCATGCTGCTCTTTAGCAAGCAGGTGGGAAAGCCACATGAAACAAAATACTGACCCTCCTCTAATCGTAAAATTGATTGTAAAGCCTGTAAGATACAAAATGAAACACACAAATAGTTAAATGGTATTTTGTAGTGATTGAAGTTAACTTTAAGATTCAGCATGGATTCACACTTTAATACCTTTCTGAACTGGTTAAAGCCTACAGTGTATATGTTCCTGGCTGTTCATTACATTCTGTGCATGCCAACCTTCTCCCTAGACCATCCTCTTACTATTTCAATTCTTGGAGGACTCTGGTTTAGCCATAATACATGCTTCTACCTGCGGGAGTGGTCTGTTAAAACATTTAAGGTGTCCAAAACTAGACTGCTTTTGAATTTAAAATCACATTAAATTTTCTCCAAGGTGGAGTTTGTGACTTCTGCTATTTGTAAATCATCTTGAGACATCAATTCATTATGAATTACATTTAAAAAAATAAAAAAAATAATAATAAAAAAAAAAATATTCAGTATATTGCCAAAATTTCTCCACTGAAAATAAAATAATAGAAATGCAATAATAGAAATTTGACATATTTGTTTTACAAATCTGTATGTATACTTTGAAAGCTACTTATAAAATGCATTTTTAGCTGTCTGTTCCATACAGATTATTAGAAAAATGGCTTCATATATTTCAAAAACAGTAGCACACATTTTCTTTTGATTGGCATTGCTCCTGTAAGGTAGCACAAGGGATTAACATTTCAGTAAGAAATGCCATATGTTTCACTGTTGACAACTGTACTGACAACAATAAACCTTAGTGAACAATGGAGCTGTCTATTTATACTCTCATACAGACACCATGCACTCGATATAGACTATCTGGTGGGCATTGGGAATGAGTTGCATGATAATCAAAAGATGACACAGATGTAGGATCATTCTGGGTCTTTCAGGTTTTCTAAGAATCCTGCAGAATGTTTTTCAATTCCAGGAGACTGACAGGGTGAATTGTCCTGTGAATTGTCTACTTGTCCGACAACTGATGTCAGTTCTGTGCCTGGTGAAATAGCAACTTGGTATGGGTAGAAAATGTTAGTTATCGTTACCAATGCATTTTTCATCTTCTTTACATTCACTTTGTTCAAGTTTCCAGTCATCCTGGTGACTTTTTAAACTCAGACGTTTACAGCACCCCCAGTGCATTAGGCTTCATTAACCAAGAATATATACATATCAAAAAGGAACTAATGAAGGTTTAGTGAAAGGCTTTCCATTCTGAAATTTCGGTTATCATGTTCGAAGATTGTTCATGAAGTTAAGTTATGAAATATTAACAAATGGACTGCTTCCTCTACCTATTAAATGGAAATTAAGTTTTAAAATATGTAATAATGGACAAATGAATATTCCACACATCCATCTTATACCTAACATATTGACATAAAATAGATAAGTAATATTTTATTCTGGAGTATTGTTTTTAATAAGCAGAATGTTGATTAAACAGTAGAATGTGTTACATTGATAACATAAAATGTCTCAGGTTTAGGAACATTAAAGCATTGAAAACTGAGGTAATTTCACAAGTAAACCCATATAGGGGTAGATGTAGGTATAGGCATATTGCAAATAATTGTGAGTGCAAAATTCAAATTGCATTGCAGCCAGGCAATTATTTTGCACTGCGGCCTATGTAAGCTTAAGAGCAATGCAAATTACTCAGCACACACAAATAATGAGCTGCAATCATGATAATGAGGGTCTCAATGAGCGCATCGGCCTATTTAGCGGCCGCACTTGCAGCCCAGAGGTGACGGAGTTAGGAGTACAGAGAGCAGTAGGTGCTGCATGACATTTGTGGAGCTCGAAAATACAAACAAAAAAAAAAGATGTCAGAGGAAGGGCAGTACAAGTCCACTTGGCACACAGAAAAGAAAAGTAAGGTCACTCAGCATGAAATGGAGTTGTTTGGAAAAGCCTCAGTCAACATCAGTTATGCTAGTATCCTTAGGAAATGATATGTATAGACCTGCCCCTTTCAGCATGACATCTAGAAATTTGCCTAGCACTCTGGAAAAGGTGGATTGGGCTATCCCTCCAGACATTCCAACTGCGGTCTGAAAGGAACCAGAGGCTAAGTAGTGTCCAGAACACAGCACTTTCACATGTGCAGGGATAGCAGTCCCTAGATTGACCCTGGGGTCTAGCTCATCCCTCAATTCAGCTATTAGGTCTAGCATGACCTGCATAGTGTGACAATAACACTTTAGCACCACATCCTCCGGCATCCCAAACAATGTGACCCTGGGATTGAATATGCGGGGTCTTCTTCATCTTGCCCTTCTCTTCCGAACGTGTTCCTGCCTCTCCTCCACAAGAACCAAGTGTCGTCTGCATCAGGAAGTGTAGCACAGCAGCCACCCTGAAGCCAATGACAGGTCTTTGCAGGTGTGTGCTTTTATACAGATCTTAGTTACTCACTTCTACAATGGTTTGCACCTTGTATAAGAGGTGTAAAGTTTTTGGAGGGTCAGCAAGTGCAAGGCAAAATCCTTACATCACATTATAAATAATGTTTGTGCCCACAGATCATGCCTAATTCCATGCTCTTTTCTTCATTTGAATGCATTTCAATATAATTTAATGGATTAATGATGGCAAATTTGCCAGGTGAACACCATTCTTTACATACGCCAGCATTTTTAGCGGCCACAAAAATCAGACTTCACGGCTGGTAAACACAATTTACGGCTGCATATGGGGGTTAGCTGCTATAGCACGTTAGACAGTTAAAACATATGCATTGTGAGAACTTATTTTCAAAGGTGCCAACACCTAAAAGCATACACATGGTTTATGTCAGATATCTATCAGGAGCATTACATTTTTGTTCATAGTTTCCAACTGCTGCCAACCGAAATTCAGTTGTGCTCATCTGTATTCTGCAGCTATACATTATGTTGGAAAAGTGTTGTATTTTGATTTGAGTAATGCAGAAATCTCTTGTCGTCTTCACAGTTGGTTCCTGCCAAAGGTCATTCATTACTTTTGGACTGTCTGAATCTTGATGACAGCTTAGGTTACACATGCAAGCAAGATTAGAAAGAACTTGTTGTCAGCCAGGTCCAAGCTGTCAGTGGAAATTTCCTGGGGATGAATTTGAAGACTAAATTGTATATACCATCCTCCAAGTACTGTGGATGTTTCTAATATATTGTACCTTAGTAAAATGATGAGTCAATTAGGCCAAAACAAATCAAATGTGAGCTTCCACCAGCTTGGAAGCTATGTGACCTAATAGTTACTCAGTGTCTGAGGTTCTAGTCAGATCATGTTTATTTATGGTATATTTTTTCTGTCTTAGATTGGTTGAGCCTTGTTTTTCTACAGTAGACTGCCCTACCACATAAACAATATTTCAACATGTCATAAATCGATGGAGAAAGTATTATTTATAGTATAAAACAATGGTGACTGCTGTTGCAAAGTTCATATTTACTATGAGTAATTGAAATTGTGTAATACTTTTTCACAGATGTCTATCCACTGTATGTTAATAAGAGGGTCGAGATAATCAGCTTTGAAGGAAAACGTTATTGGAAATAAAAGTATTATTGTTCAAATAATGTTCAAATGTTTAAATAATTAAAATCATGTTTATCAAAAATCCTTATCAAATTATCCCAAAGCATTTTGACAATTCATTATTGTTGGATTATATGTAATCATTTTGTTAATAAAGCTATACTGTTTTGTAAAACATATTCCTTCCAACTTGTTTTGCTGGTTACAGTGAACCCTTCTTAAAAGGCAACCCTTAGAGCACCTCTATGTGTTATGGCAGCCATTTTGCACTTTCATTCTCTTTTAAGCACAAAGTTGGTCTCAGGGCACTTGAGACAAATGATTTATGAAACGAGTAATACATGATATGAATAAATATTATAGGTGTGCTGCCTGGCTTAAAACACCTTGGCTTGTAATTGTAACAGTTTGTAGTATTGACGCCATTTTTTTAGTGGTGATTTATCATTATGACTGAAAAACAGGGATCGTAATAATACATTTAAAACTGAAATGGATATGAGACTTCTTTAATCAAGCATGTTGTTCTAAAAGCTATTAATAAAAATCCTACTAGCACTTTGCAGTACCATTTCAGGAGAAAAAGACTCCTTTGATAGGATGTGACAGTATGGTGACAGTACTAATGAAACCCATGAAGAGAGGAGTTGAAAGGGGCTTCAATATTTTCAGTTTGTTTCTGATTAAGACAGCTCCCTAGCAATGGAGAAACAGTTCCATACACTAGTTTCATTATCATAGGAATTGTCTGAAGCGTTAGGTCTCTATAACATCCTGGTGGCTTCCTCCTTTGTTATTTTCCTTTTTTTTTGCAATAATAATTTGTTTGTACTTTAATATTATATACTTCATTATCAGAATGTATTAATATGTGTTCCATTAGCTTTATACTTAGCTTTAGACCTCCACAATAATACTTATTGCCTTTTGTTTTAATGCTCCCCCACTTCACCCTCAATTGTTATTTTTAAATCTCGATTAAAAAACATATTTTTATAATATTGCTTTTTCTTAATAGTAATATGTTTTAGTTAGAGTTTTGTTGTTACTTCTGCTTTTAATAATTGTACTTTTTTGTTTCTGTGTTTTATTCTGTTTGTGAAGCGCTTTGAGCTGTATTTCACATGAATTGCGCTATATAAATAAAGATTTATTATTATTATTATTATTATTATTATTATTATTATTATTATTATTATTATTATTATTATTAATAATAATAATAATAATAATAATAATAATAATAATAATAATAATAATAATAATAATAATAATGAATTGTGTTATCAATTTAACCAAGGTTGTTTATCTCTATAAGTAACACTGGGTAAGGATAATGAGGTTGCATGTTACACAAAACAGTGAAATATACAGTGAAACAGAACTTGGTTTAAATGTTCATTCTTATTTAAAATAAATGGATTGAGACAAAATATGCATTTGTAAAAGAAAAATGCGTGTCATGGTTTTGAAACAACCCTGTTTTCCTCCAGTGTAACCCCGGATTATTGGCCACAGATGATTCAGAAGATCTTTCTTGCGTGTTGAAGATCATTTTACTGGTCAGTAATCTTCATTCCCCATGAGATAGTGGATAGTATTTAGTTCTGAGTTGTGAATTTCCATTTCATAAAAAATCCTTTTTGGCCTCAAGGGGTTTCCTCTGCTGTAAGAAATCAAAAAATGAAGGAACGTATTTTAAAATTCAAATGCTTATTCAGGAGTAAATGGTAAGAATACATTATCCTACTAAAACTGAGAAAAACAAACAAACAAAAAAAAAACATTTTAAATTACCTTTCCATGTGCACTACTCTTCTTAAAGTGGCTGTAGCGAACAAAATAAATCCCCAAATCTTAACCGTAATGCACTTCCTTTCACTATGTAGCTTTCATATATGCAGTTTTGTCTGTTACAGGTCATTTCACCTCAGTAGTGTTTTCCAGGCCAAAGTAGGACATTAACTGCAGAGCATTTCAATCAATGGGTTGCTGCTGGTTTGCTACGGGAATTAAGAGGTTGAAGGAGTGGGTACAATTTTACTCTCCAGGTGAAATAACCAAGGACGATCAAGACTTGACTGAAGATTGAAAGACAAGAGATTTCTTTAACCTACAATATTACCAGATAACACATTTTAAAACATACTCTACTTAATTAAGGGAAGTGCACGGCAGGTAAAATCTATGGCATTATTTAGTTAGCTACAAGCGCTTTAAGTTGCAAAAATATTGTATTCTAAACAAATCATCAACAAATTGCATTGCTTAAAGATGAATGAATATCCACCAACTTGTAGAATGAATAACATCCAGCAAGCAGAACAAAAGAAAACCTCTGGGAGTCTAAGGCTGAGCGTTGCCTTTCCTCCTGGCTCAACAGTGTGATCTGGATGCGTCTGCATACACGACTCAGTCTTTTAAAAATACAAAGCTTATTGTCCTGTAACAATGAAACACAATGTGTACACTTGTTTTTTCCTATTTTTTAAGAACACAATGTGCCTTTTATTTTGCCGAAAGTCCTGTTTAAGAACTCAGCAGCGCTGGCGCTCGAGGCTACTGCAACGCCATGGCTACACAGACGTGCGCTGAGAGAAAGCCTCTGTGTTCGTGTACACTGAGGAGGAGAGCTACTGCATGAAACCCATTCGCTCCAAGACAGTGCTCATGAAGGCATTGCCCAGCCAAGGCTGGTCCCCCTTGAAAAATTGTCCCCCCAGATGCTATGAAAATTGGTCCGCCCGGGGGATTTGATCCTAACAACAGTATAGCGAGGGTTTTGTAAGGTAGGTTCCTGGAGCGGGATGTCTCTTTTAGTGAGGCTGACGCTCGCTGTGTGTGGCAAACTTTTATGTTTGGCTTGGTTTTGTTTGGTTTTCTTTATTAAAATCTGTCACTACGGCTACAATTTCTGGTACCCTAGTGGCAGGACCTGTGTGTTAATTAAATCTGCGTGCCTGTGCGACGTGTCAACACCCAACACCCTGTGTCTGTCATATTATTGTTCAGTGACGACCCACATAAGTAACATCTCCCTGTTACAGCATGTGATTAAGATTTAAATGCAAATCTACAATACTACAGTGTACACCTGCTGGGAAATGTGACCTAGCATTTAAATGCTCTATGTGATGGGGTTATGACAGAGCTTTGGAAACAGGTTGTCAGTGTTAAACAGAAATAGAGAAAATGCTAGAGGTGATCCAGTCTTAAAATGAATCCTTTCACGCAATGTGATGAAAAATGCATGGATGCGCTCACTGACTAATGATGACAGCTTCAGAAAAGACAATGGGACTGGGGGGGGGGGGGGGAGGAAGAAAGAATTCTGTCATACAGTGGAAATAAGTCATGGCAGCATATCTTTTTCATTTCTCAAAATCAGAGTAGGATCAATGGTGCAATTTGTTTAAAATTACAAAAGTAAAAAACGTCCTATGCATTTTTAAGGAAAACTGTTGAATTAAAGTAGCTATGATGGTATTGTCTATAGGAGGCTGTGTGGTCCAGTGGTTAAAGAAAAAGGCTTGTAACCAGGAGGTCCCCGGTTCAAATCCCACCATAGCCACTGACTCATTGTGTGACCCTGAGCAAGTCACTTAACCTCCTTGTGCACCGTCTTTCGGGTGAGATGTAGTTGTAAGTGACTCTGCAGCTGATGCATAGTTCACACACCCTAGTCTCTGTAAGTCGCCTTGGATAAAGGCGTCTGCTAAATAAACAAATAATAATAATAGAAACAAATGGCGACAGATGCCAGAATACATAATTCTCTTTACTATAGATTGTTGCTTTTTGGTTTTTCCATCATTATACAATATGTTTAGATGTCTGTGTCTTTTTGAGTGAGAAGTATGATGGAAACACTACAGTTAACACTGACAGTGTTGTGATGTGCCAAAAAGCATCTTCTGTAAGTGTGTTTAATGTGTGTTAATGACCCAGCTTTTAGTAAAAGACGCTTCCTCTGTTCTGCACGTTTGGAATTGTTGCAAGTGTTTCTAATCTTAACTAATTATGCTGAAATGTAAGCAGCATCTGGAAGCGGTGACCAGAAAGCTATTTCTGTTAATTAGCTAATTCTGTATTCCACAGGACCCAATTATACATCCTTTTAATTCTCACCTGGGTTATGCTACCAAATATAGCTTGAAGAAATACTTTTAAATAGCTCTGGGGAAAAAAACAGAACAAAATAATGTATGGATTTACCTTTTAGTTTAACCTTCCATCAATACTGTCTAGTGGTTACGCACAACTAATTTAGGGCTACAGCTATGGCCAAATGTTTTGCATCACCCTATAGAATAAACTAATGAAACCTGCTGAATATGTTAACATATTGAATTACATGAACTGAAAAATGTGACATTTCAAAATCTAACATGAAATACTGTACTAGTATTATGGCGATATCATTTTGTAGTTTCTTTAGTTACATGATGCTAAATTACGTTCATGTTTTTTTTTTGTTTTGTTTTTGTTTTTTGTCTCAATCATAAAATTCTAGCTGATGCAAAACATTTGGCCGTGGCTGTAGATAAGATCCTGATTCACATTCTTTCCTCAGCTGGGATATATTCTCAAAGCTAACACAAATAGATTTATTGTGAGTATACTGAACTTCATGAATGTTTAGTACAGATTCCTTGTTCATGTTGTTTGACCTTTTCTACAAAATCTTCTGTCATAAAATGTAAACACCCATCTGAAAGTATATAACCTTCACCTGTATTCTACAGTGGGTTATTTATTTGATGTTGCATTTTGGAGAGGTTGTATAAATTATAGCTGCTTTTATTTACAACTGTAAAATAACCAGGTGTGATTTCTTCCTTGTATGTCTTGCAAATTGAGCTAAAACTCTTGTTTGTTGTGTTGCACATTGCGAATCGTAAACACTTCAGGGAAGAAATGTTTATACGAAGGATTACAAGCATTCCTTTCCAGAAGGAATGTAAGCAGAGGCGTGTTTAAAAACCGCAGACCTATCTGGAGATAAGAGTAATAATCACAACATGCGCAACAATAATATGTCTCAGGATGGCTGATAAATGATAATATTTAGGTCAAAGCAGGCTTTGTCATACTGTGTAGAAGAGCAATGAGCATCCACATGAAGATATATATTTGGTGGTGTACCCTCAAAATCAAGAGATGGTTTAATGTTCTGAAGGCTTAGTGGTACAAATAATATGAAAGCATAAGAAAGCAATACGTTTACTGCACATTCTGCATTATATGTATTGTGAGTGTTCAAACTGATTCTACATTTTCATAATGTTTATTACAGGTTAAGTGTGTTTCTTTCATGCTGTTCCTGCTCAGATCATTATTTATCATGCTTACAAACTATTTCAACAAAGACCACAGGGTCTGTTTCTGAAAAGACACATTTCACTGAATTTCTGGAGTGAGGGTGGTTTGAAAATTCATCACCAAAGCTGCACAGCTATAATTTCTTTACCCTTTGTAACTCTGATATTGTATACACTTTCCCATTTACTAACTCAGTTGCCATTGTCACAGAGGGAGCAGAAATTCAGTTACACATTCTGTATATATGTATACAATATGTGTGAGAATACATTTTCACAGCTAAGCCATGTTATTTGTGTTTATGACATGTCAGAAACAAAATATGGCTCCGTGTTCAACAGGACAGTTTGGGATAGTTCAGGCTTTTCAACTCGCAACCCAATGCATTCTGGTACATTTTACCTGTCTCAGGTACCATTCTTACCTTTAAGAGAAGCAGGACTACACTTACCAGAATGCACTGGGTTGAGTTGAAAAGCCTGAACTATCCCAAACTGTCCCGCTGAACACAATTTCAGAATGACACCAAACCAGTGAACAAGGAACAGAAACCAGAAAAATAGTATATCTAATCAAACAACACATGTAACTGTCACAGTGAGATAGCACAACTAGACCAGGAAATAAATGTCTTTATACAGTTCAGCCTACCTCTGTAAAGCGCTTTGTAATGGTGGTCCACTATGAAAGGAGCTATATAAAAATAAATATATTATTATATTATTATTATATAATACACAATTTGAGGCCTGGGTGTGCAAATCCACCACTTCGTACAGGACGTGTTGCCTCCTCAACCGCCAGCCACGCCATTCAACCCGTGCCTCCGGGAAACAAAGAACCAATGAAATTAAATTTCCTTCAGTCATACAACCAACACTGACATGAATATAGATCATTGCAGACCTTTCAGGATTAGAACGCTTTTGCACAATTAGTCTGTTTAAAGACTTAAGCTACAATATTTTAAAAGTAAAATCTGCAGCCTACATACTACAGTACTTTCCTATCTGCACAGGCAGGATGACATTGTTTACTTTATCGTGCGGAATACTTTAGCCTGATTTAACTGCGGAATGTTGTTAAGGGTAATTTCTGTATACAGTAGTAGTTTTACATTTTAAATCTCAATTGAGAAAATATAACGATCTGTGAAATAAACTTTTTTTTTAAACCATCACAAGTCTTAGACAGTCTTATGAAAGTGCAGCAGAAATGATGTGCTCTGTCATGCTGCAATTTGGAGCTGTTGGTTACTATAGACATCACTGGTCACTGGTTACCCCTAATGAGCAGTGAAACCAATCAGTTGTTGGATGAGCTGAGCTTTTAGTTGGTTGTTTGCTCCTAATTAATGCACTTGATATGTTTAAGCCCAAGAGCAGTTCAACGTTGCTGTAGTATCTTCAAAAAAAAAAAAGTCTATTACCAGGAGAAAAAGTATTTCCCTCTGAAGACAAAGGCAAGGGTGTTATCAGAGGGTGTAGGAGCTAAATGAGTTCAGGAACTACTACAGAGGAGCACTTCCTGTTCACAGACATATTAACAGGTCTGCTTAGAGGGTCTTTTATCTTTGACATTAGAGGCTTATCCTGATACAGTGTTAAGATGAATCCTTAGCAAAAATGTCAGTCACCTTTTTTTTTTTTATAATACTTATAAATATAAATTGCAACTAGAGATTAGCTTTAATCTCTAGCTGCAATTAGCTTTAATCTCTAGTTGCAGTGTGGAGTAGTGGTTAGGGCTCTGGACTCTTGACCAGAGGGTCATGGGTTCAATCCCAGGTGGGGGACACTGCTGCTGTACCCTTGAGCAAGATTAGATTGCGCCAGTAAAAACCCAACTGTATAAATGGGTAATTGTATGTAAAAAATAATGTGTAAAGAAAAAAAAATGTAATTGTATGTAAAAAATCATGTGATATTGTGTAACAATTGTAAGTCGCCCTTGAAAAGGCCATCTGCTAAGAAATAAATAATAATAATAATAAAATGTATATGGAGGACTTCACTTATGTACATCCTTTTACTCAGGCAGAAACATACACTGTTATTGTACCGGTATTAAATTGAACAGGCGAAACAGAAGAAAAAAATAATGGGAGGTGAAACAACATTGATGATCTGAACTAGAAACAGAATGATAATGGCTGTTAAATGAATGCTGTTTTAGAAAAAGCCTGAGGGATTTGAGGTAGCCTCTTGAAGGGAAAGAGGTTACAACACTGCCGCTGCACTACCAGCTTACTGTTTCTCTTTTGACTGCGGTTCAATCTTAGCATTAATAATGAAATAAAACAATGGTGCTGCACATTTCCCAGAACAATGTAAAGAAACAAGCAATGAACCAATTTATTTATAGGCTTATACTTTACATTCCGCTATGAAGGACACACACAGTTTGAGTACCTAATTTAAACGCAGCACGGTGGCACTGAAGCACTGCTAACTGTAAAGAGACCTGTTTTGTTTCATTTTTTGTTGAGAAGACCAAAGGCCATGAGGCTTTTAACATGTTTACAGTTTACACATTATATGCAATTAAAACATTATTGTATAGTGACAGAAGCAAATATCAGTTTTATTAGTAGTTACATCTTTTAATCATGGACACTTAGCAACAGTGCACCTTTATGGAATGGATTTTAAAAAATAACACACGACAGAAGGTGTTTAACATTGTAATTCCATTTTAAGCATTTGATGGGGATTTATAAAAAGTTTTTGTTCATTTTTTTTTAATTATTAATTATTTCTCCTTAAGATCCCCTAGATGAAATTATGCAGCCTAAAAATATTTCTCGCTATTTTTGTAAGATCCAGAATATATGTTATAAAAATGTTATAAGAATGTGGTCATTAAAATATACTGTATTTCATGTCTTATGAATCTGCATGTAGAATGCATTTAAGGCCACCAGTATAAATGCTGCTGCTGGAACTAAGCTAGAGTTACTGTGGGTGGCTGCTATTTATCTGGAGAAGAGGATATTTTACCTGAAGCTAAAGAGAAAACAAGTCTTGCAACTGCCATATGAACTTGAATTGTCTTGTGAAACAGAAAAATAATAAATACATGCCTTTTTAAACAACAAACTTAACAACCCCATTACCTTAAAAATGAGTTGTAAACAAATGCCGTTCTGGGCATTTCCTTTAGTCGTAAATGACTGTTTGATACACTTCCAAATACAGGTACTGGAGTTGCACAGTAGTTTACTCAAATTGATGACATGATTTAGCACAATATGGAACTCCAAAATTAGCAACATGTATTTATGTACTAGTGTAACTGCAGTATAGTCGATATATCTGTATTCTGTGTATACATTGTTGGTAAATGTATGGGATTAAAAAGCAGGCTGTTCTGGTCAGGCAATAAAATGGTTAAGTTCACTAAATAGGATCGCTGATTTCAGTAATTATTGGGTACCCTTGGATATCCTATGGGGTTAATTTCTGATGTAGGGTTACATGTCAACATTCAATACTTTGACAGATCAGTGAACAGTTGATTAATGGAACAATAAGGCATAATGTAAGCACTCAGTAGGTTCCCCGATGAAAGGAGTCTGACAGAAAAGTGCAGCTAATATCTTCATCATTAATCATGTACGACAACTAAGCTGGAAGCAAAAATGAAAGATGTTTAAAGCTAATATTTTCATCCTCATTACAAATACTGACAATATACAGTGCTTATTCAAGGTTCCATTATACCTTGTGAACCCAACTTTTTTTTGTGAGTGTAGCAATGCTTCAATTTACAGTACAATACACCACATGTCTCACCTGTACATGTGGTTCCTATGCTAGAACACAAAAAGGTAAAGAACACGATTGATTTGGTCTGGTGAAAGGTATCAAATGTAGCTTCAAACTATTATATTTTCTGAAAATATATTTCCATGTTCAATACAATAAGACTAAAATAGATAAAATAATAGCATGGAATGCAAACAGTACTTACAGTAGTAGCTACATAGCGGCACTGTATATGCTGTTGCTTTTAATGGAGCTGTGGAAACACACATTTCTGCATCACTGTGACATGCTGACAGACACGCAGAACAAAACGTGTCTACACTCCACATTATGCAGTGTGATCACAGTGAATGTATTGATTTTTCCATATTCTGTGTTATAAATAGGGTTTGCTAACAGCTATTCTCTCAAACTTCTATCATGAAGAATGCTCATTAGTAACCTGCAGTGACCACACCACAGTATTCAGACCTGAAATCATACTATTTGATAGTCTATAATAAGTACAGTAGAATGCATCTGTTTTAAATTCTTTTGATTTTGATTTTATAAATATCTCTATGAAACATAAGCTTCTGGCATGTGTACATACATACGTGATATCTTATTTTCAGCACTTTAGTTCCAGACTTTTAACGACAATTGTGTACAGTACGTTCCAATGTGTCGTTTAATCCTTTCATTCATTGTCATCTCCTTAAAAGAAAGACACTTAGCATTTCAGAAAGCAATTTCAGATTCTTCAAGCATTATAGGAACTGATCTAAAAATGGTGAAGGAAAGTATGATGTAATCACAAAAGTAAAGAACTATAGCTTAGTAGAAATGGAATCTTAGAAAAGCAATTTAGGGAACAAACTCAACGCTCATTGCAGGGTGGTATTACAGGTAATTGCACATCCTTGGATTATTTCCTTTTAATATTTCTCCCTCCTTAACCCACGTCCGGCTTAAGATTAGTCAGAGTGCTTTTTAATTAAAAATATGTGGGCTATGTTATGAGAAAACTTGTTGTGGCTTAAAGTATTTTCTGGAAGCTTTACAACAGCAATACATATAGGCCACTGCAAAGGTTTACTGCTGAAAATAAATAATTTATCAAGGTATTCATGACCAATAGCAATTTGCACTATTGTTCATGAAAGAAAACCAAATGTTGTCAATGTTATAAAACTAATAACAAACAACATTTTCAAGTGTTTTATAATTCTCTTTGTCTGGTTCTGTGTAGCCTAACAGACAAAAAGAGATAGATAGATAGATAGATAGATAGATAGATAGATAGATAGATACTTTCTTACTTTTTAAAAATAAGCTTTAATCAAAAAAACAAAATCGTCACATTACAACACAATTAGAAATAAGCATGCATCACATTATGGAAAGCTCAAGAAGACAAACGCAATTGAAGAGTTTCTATGTTGTACAGCACCCAACCCACACGCCAGGTCTGTTCAAAACTATCCAGGTTGTGCATTATTGAATACAAGTTAAACTCCAGTTTAATTCTTGCAGCAACCAGCGTTCTAAACATATCAATGACATTTGGGACCACAGCCCCGTCCAATTTTTGTTTTCTGCTTTTTAGAAGTGCCAATTTTACTTGTCCTAAAATAAAATTGGCGAGCTGACATATGTTTTTCCTGCGTTTAGTGTATGGGACGCCAAATAGAAAAGCAGTTTCAGAGAAGTCCAACCTGAGACCTTCTATGAAGGACAGCAACAGGGCAAACAGATGGTACAGTCTAAAGCAAAAAACAAAACAATGTCAAACAGTCTCGAGCAGAAAGGAGACATATCAGTGACTCCAGGGTTGATGATGCAGAGGTAGGCGTTCACTGTAAGGATAGTGTGCAGTATAGCTACAAATGTATAGCGGCCTCCAATCCGACCTGATCTCCCACTCCACTCCCAGCAGCTCCTTCCAGTGTGTGTCGGGAGGATATGGAGCTGCTCTCTGGAATGCACTTTGACACACATCTGGTTCAGTAACTTCCCCTCTGCACTGCACAGAGGGAGATCAGTCAGATGTTTTAGTTGGTAGCTATTCAGGAAATCAGCTGGGGAGACAAGTAGGAGGGGAAAGGGAGTTTAACTGGGAGACTTTGTCACAATTATTGTCATAGTTTGAATGCATTAAAGTTGTGGAACTCAATGAAAATACAATTCAGTTATGTTGATTTCCATGTGAATTATTCAAAATTAGTGTAAATTATTATAACCGTATGTCCCTCTGGTAATTGACTGTGCTTGTTAAAAGCGGGATACATTTTTTCAGGATGTCTGTCTCAAGGCAGTAGACTTGAAATTAATGGCTTTATGTGTGTACAGGAAGATTGATGCAGTGCTTCACAGCTTGAAGAAACAGAGTGGGTCTTTAACCAATCACAGAGTATGCAGTAAGCTTATAAAACTAAACAGGGTCAGTCTCTGAGCAAAATGCGTAGAGAAAACAGCGTATACCTTACCGCACTAAATAGAAATCAGGAAAAGCATCAATAGTTTTTGCAAAAATTCATTTTTGAAACAAACAATATCTAGATTTTAATATAAATTAACGACTACATTTTATTTTGTTGTCTGAGTGCAAAAAAAATGGGATCGGTTTGCTTATTAGTATATATCATGAATATTAACATTTTAAAAGTTCATATCATAAAACTATGATTTTATTATTTCTATTATTCAGCTATTTTTCCCTGCAACATAATACAAAAGGTATATAACATCTCTGTATGCATAAAAAGGAATATATATATATATATATATATATATATATATATATATATATATATATATATATATATATATATATATATATGGTGTTCACCCTTTATAAGGCGGCCCTTTATACTTTAGAACCGGTTATAAGGTGATACGGTCATGGCTCCCATTTGCCCTAATAATGCCATTACACTAACACTAGTATTTTCGTTATAAGGCGGAACACAAAAAGCACTGTATTATATATATATATATATAGAGAGAGAGAGAGAGAGAGAGAGAGAGAGAGAGAGAGAGAGAGAGAGAGAGAGAGAGAGAGAGAGAGAGAGAGAGAGAGAGAGAGTACTGTAATGTGATTCAAAGATTTTAAAATTTGAGATTTGAAAAACATATATAATTCAAGACTACTGGATTCTAGAATAAAGCTGTGTTTTTACTCCTAACCATTATCATCCAGTACACTTTACTGCTTTGGTACAGTATATGTGCAAGAAATGAAGATAGGAGTTAAGTAGGACAAAGAGTTGATTTCACATACAGACTTAAAGAATAATGAAGGCTGACAATATAAATCAAAGCTGTGCTTCTGGCACATTTTTCATCAAATGATCTCATCCAAAAATATTATCACTTACTGCAAAAGTTCTTTGCATCTTTAAATCACAGCCTATTGCCTGTGAGATCTGAAAATGAAAGAGATAGTTAAAGGATAAGTCTTCCATTAATTGCAATGTGACTGTCTATGACTATAGCTTGAAGCACAGCTTAAGCAGGATGTGTCCTCTTGTCAACTATAGCACTGGGGTACAAATACAGTAAGACACATTGCTGGTATAACACTATTCCTATTTGCTGAGAAAAGGGTCTAGATTTGCATACTGGAGAAGCTCAACTTAATGTATGGAATGACTGGTATTAGAATAGACACAAACTAGATTTACATCTTAATATATAAAGAAGAAAGTTTGTCTGTCTGTCTGTTTCTTTGTGCATTCGGACCCTGCAGGAGCCAGTGCAACCAAACTTTGCATGGCCTCCTCTTTCATACAAGGTCGAGGGATATGTTTGGATGCAAAATTTTGACACCCAGGGTACTTTATTTAGTAACCCCATCAGTGGATCACTACAGTAGCAATGTATCTCAAATTAAAGAAACCCACAGAACCAATAAATAAATAAAAAATGGCAAAAACAAAAAAAGTTAAAAAAGGGAAAGGGTTCCGAGCGCATTGTGCGATACACAAGAGCGGTAACTTATAGGAAACCATAAGGCTACCGTTCCCCAATTTGTCATGCGTGAAATATTGAAATATTAAATTTCCCCAGGCAACGCCGAGTACTTCAGGTAGTTGATTATAAAAGGAGAACAAGCATAACATTTAAACTTGAATTACTTTAATTCATAACTGGTTTGCTTATGTTCGGATTATCATTTTTTATTACAAAATATTTAATATACAATTATATCTTAGTTATATGAATTGCAATGTAATTGATGAGCTATAAATTCATAATATGTGTAATGATTATGTAATAAATGGCCAACACTACCGGCCATTGGAATAAAGAAAAAATAGTCTCCACTACTGTATCGTGACAGTTGTGTGATCTACTGTTGGTGCAGAAAGAAATCCATTGCATTGAAGCTAATGGGTTTTGATTACTTTTGCATATGCATGGGATTGTTAAAGAGCTGTTTACTAAGTTTCTCGCAGTGACAGTAGTTATTACTGGGCTGTATAGACATTCTGTACTTTCAGACATACAGTCCTGGATCAATTAACTGCAATTAGTTCACCATTTTATCTGAAATACAGTCCATACATTGGAAACACCTTGCCCTCACATACCTAAAACCTAATCTTACACAATGTAAGTTTTATGATAAGCCTGTTGTATCACACATACAGTAATATAGTGGAGGCAGTCGTATGTACGTCATAAACTAACAACTAATTTGCTTGCCTAAAGACATCTAAGGGGTGGATTATATCTAATTCTCAGGCAGATGTGCATTCTGAGAAGTTAAGAAAATGGTGTGGCTTTACAGTTTGTGGTTCTTCTTATGTTATGGTTTGCAGTCTCCTGCCATTGCTTTGAATGGATGATAATTGCTAATTTATTTAAATGGTTTCAGTGCCAAATGGCCACATATTTTTGAAGAATGTCTTTGTTCGCACAATGCTGTGTTGTTAATAATATTCTTGGGATCAGGTGGACCAGTCTAATTAACACCTGCTGAAATGAATCACAATGCAACAAGCTTCAAGGTGCATACAATAGGCAACATCTATTATCTGTGCCCACCTACAGTCATAAACTAATGCTCACTACACTGCAGACATGAGACAAGGATGTCAGCAACAGCAATGGAAACAAATCTGAATTCAATTTTACCTGTTTTAAAAAAAAAAAACGCAAACCATGACAACTTGAAACGCTAGAATGTTTATCAGTGGTATGACCGAGATGTAATGTACAAGCTTTGAGACCTAAAATCCTTGGTGATGCATGCCATCGTGTCCACCGCTGCTGGATTCAATAAACTAAATTGTCTTCTGGGTATTTTGCTCTTTAAAATCTGCTGGGAGAGTATGCACAATCCAAACAAAGAAACTTTAAACGCAGAAAATAATAATAGTTTTGTCAAAAAGCATCTCATATATTGTTTACATTACTTGACTTATTTAAAACAAAGGGAAATTCTATTCCTTAGGTTTTCAGAGAATGGGAGCAAACATTATTTATATCAGCATACCAATTACTCGGGGTATTCTGTAAAATCAAATGTAATAATAGGATTATAAGTTAAATTATTAAAAATAACAAAATGAATCTCTCTTGAATCAAAAGCCTTTGGCAAATACGATAGAAATGACCATCACCCCACACACTAGTAATCTATAATGTATTTCAGATGTCTTAGTTGATAGAAAAATATTCTTATCTTATGCATTTAGCTATTTTATGCCCTGATTCCTATGTATTGAACAAAAAAATAAATATGGTTCACTTGACTGTACTGTACTTTTCATACATAATGGAACTTGGAACTGGATTTGTCCTTGAAGTCATCTTATAATTATAGTGTACTTACTTCAGACCTTATTTGCACACACACACACACACACACACACACACACACACACACACACACACACACACACACACACAAACACAAGAGCTGTGCATGTGGAAACCAATCAATATAATGTTAGATATTATCAAAACAACTACTGAATAACAGAATAGACCATTAGTGTAAACTTTAGAATAACGTTGTTTACATTGCAATAGCCTGACTTCAGCCTATAGTGACGCAACGGTGTTAAAACATTAACGCAATGATCATTTCAAAGTTTTTATGTTTAATTTTAAACAGGTTAAACATCTATTTTTGTTTCTCTAAACTAAAAAAACGCAACTCTTTGTCCTGTATTGCAGCAAATCCAACTGATAGTTTTCTAAAAAACAAAGCATGTTTATTTCTATGAATTATTATTATTATTATTATTATTATTATTATTATTATTATTATTATTATTATACCTGCTTTCTAGTAAATGTGTTTTATTTTACTTGTAAGGTTTATTTGAATTTTAATGCCTATACATAGGTTTAAAATATGTTTCTAAATGTATTATAACTAGCATGATGTTTTCTGTTTTATTAAAGCAGATGTTAACATGATGATTTTATATTAAAAATACTAATTCAACATTATTTTCAAATTATTTTGTTTACTACTATTTTATGTACTAGGGTGCTGTAAAACAATTACTGTACGAAAAGCCAGCAACCAAAAAGACATTTCTGAATATAATCTCGGGACATTTTATTAAAATAGACGAGTAACATAAACGTTTTCGTTACATCTCAGTACAATAGTTCGTGCAAGAATAAACAAAGTGACAAAAGCTCAGAATAATACATGGTGATCTGCCACCACAAAATAGTGAAATATTAAAATTGAACATGTTTTACAATGGTAACCATAAAAATGCAATGGAAACATTCATTCTTTTACGAAAAAGGAGAAAGCAAACATTGTAGTCAAATTACACAATCTCGTGCATCTCTTGGTTTAATACAATAAATAAAACATAATTAAGATGAATTTAATTAATACATAAATAAGTGCGTTCTTCCTTGCAATTTGCTACTCAAGTTTGTGTAATTTGCGTTTTTTTTTTGTTTTTTTGTTTTTTTTTAAATCTACATTCTTTATAATATGCTTTCGCCACAGGAAAACATAATTGATAGAACTGCCATAGCCTGTCCCGGCCTCAAATTGATTTCTAACATCAAAGTTCTGAACAGCACTTCAGAATTCGCTTTATGATGTGACCCTCAGTCGATATCTAAAATACATATTTGTCTATTTGTCCGCGTTTGTGGCTTGGATGATCTTGCGGATTAAGTCATGGGAAAGGCAACAAATGCATTTTTTAACAACCTCATAAACTGACATCTGCTTTCGTCCGGTATTCTCCTCAAATCAGTTTGCTAGTAAGGACCAACGTCGACTGCTTCCACTTCTTTAGAAGATCTTCTGTCCTTCACTAAGAAGTTGATCATCCCTTCCGACTTAATTAGGAGGTTGCAGCCCAAAAAGAAGATGCCAAAGACCACAGTAAGCGAGAGAACACACATGACTGCAATCTGGACAACTCTCATGATGTACAGACTCCTTTCATCTGGAGTTGTATTAATCACAAAACCATCATCTGTCACAACTGACGTGAAGTTACAGCATTTGAGAATACCTTCCAGAGTGTCACTTGTGTTCGAATAAAGCCCAGGATCTGTCTGGTTCACAAATGTAGAATTCATCTCCACTAACTTTCAGTGTTGCGCTGACGGAAGAACAAGCAGTCATGAGCTTGGAGCAGAACGTTCAGAAAAATCAACTTTCTTCAACCGCCAATGCTGGACTGTCTCAGTAAGTAATGTATAAGTGGCATATATCAAAGCTGAAGATAGTACAAAGCTGTGGATCTCATCGAGTTTGCTGTGCCCTGTTTTGCTTGTAACATCCTACTCTTAACAAACGAGCGACAGTAATATTGCAGGGTCTGTGTGGAAGCCCGTGGTTATTATACCTGTCTGGATGAAACCATTTCCAGAAAGAGGAGACGAAATGAGTTTTTGAAACCGTGTTAATGGAAAGAGCGCCCCTGCGTACATAGACGTGAACGTAAATGCAAAACTCGCCTTTCAAAGCAAACTCTGAGGTCAGACATCAGATAACCAAGGTTATCGGCTTCTTTTTTTTATCTTACTACAATAGTCAGCTCCCTGGTGCTAAACGAACTATATTACAGTTATGACGTTCCAATACCCTGAAAAGGGGTATATATGTAATATTGCCCCCTCATCCCCCCCCCTCCCCCCCCCCACTGTTCACCTCAAACTGATTATATATATATATATATATATATATATATATATATATATATATATATATATATATATATATATATGTATATGGTTGTCTAAGCTGTTTTTTGTTTAATTCATTTGAGCACATGTCCATTCTTAGAAAATAGGGTTCCTATGGGCTTTTTTTCTGTTGTTCATTATATAAGACTAATAACTTTTAGAACTATCATATAACCGAATGCATCTTTATTTTATTTTTACAGTAAAAGTGTTCATAAAAATAAATAAATAAATAAATCCCCAAAAGAATATAACACACTGAATATATATATATATATATATATATATATATATATATATATATATATATATATATATATATATATAGATGCTGATGATTGGGACAATACAGTTTGTGTTACACAAATTGTATTCTTCTTAATACCCTAAACAATGTGCTACACTGACACCAAGTGGACAATGTTATGTTATGCAAGTTGGTGGTTATTGCAAGTGGCTTGTATTACAGCTTTTTTGTTCATCCCTCTTTAGTTATTACTTATCTAGTAAACAGGTAAGTACAGTATGCTATGTTGTAATAAGCTATATTTATCACTTTATTAAAGATGTCATTTTTTTAACTCATTACATTTGTTAACACAAGTAATCCACTGCACAAAAAAACAGTAAATGGTAAATAATATACATAATTATTTTATTTTTGTTTCCATTAAATGAAGGGCATGTAAATTATACTGTGGTGAAAGATACAGATAGAAATACAATGAATCCATATATAAATGCAAAGTGTTCAGACTGCGTGCTTTCAGAATATGGTAACAGAAAAGATTATTCAGAACACGTCTTTGTGGTGTCAAATTACAACACAGATGTTCCACAGATTGCACATTCACAAACGTGTTAATGTAGTTTAAAAAAGTCTGTCACCTTTTTGGTTTCTTCCCCATTGACATAAAATCACAGAAAGAATTCAGTGTCTCTAGGATCTAATTGTCAGATGCTTTCAATATCCATTTTAAAATGCAATAAATATTTTTTAAAACATGTTTTCCTGGTTCGTTTCTCCAGATCTGTGCCTGCCTTTTCAGCACTGCATTCCTCCTAATCCCACTGGCCCTCTTGTATATTGACATTTGCTCTATGGAAAGCCTTTTTAAAATTCTGTTTAAGCAACACATCAATGTACGGAAAGAAACATTTCTTTCACAGTCCATCTGTTAAGAAATGTTTTTTTTTTTTTTTAAACAGTATTGTCAGTTTTCACTCCCACCTGAGCTGCAACCCAGAAATCAACTTCTTTCATGATATGGTTCCAACAAATCACATGCTTGCTGTTGCAATGCCTTTCACCATAGCAGATTCTCTGTAAGTCATAATTATATCACTTCTTATTTCCCTTTTTGCTTTTTATTTATTTTAAAATTCATATTACTTTAAACTAAATAAAACATGATTGTGTCAGTGTGTTTCAATTGATGTGCACCAGTGTGTTTGGTACATTGCTTTAAAATAACAGTCACTGTTGCTGGAAAACTGTACAAGTGCTGGCACCTTACCAAAGACTGACCATCACTGTGAGGAGAGACTGAGTGTGTGTGATGTACAGTAGTGGGCATGTCTGATCTTCTTGTAGCTATCTTTAGCAAGCTACTGGAGCCACTATCTGGCAGATCTTCTGCAAGCTCTCTGAAAATGTCCTCTCTGTTGTCAGTCTGAACATGCTTGTCATATTTCAAGGTTTGCTAGACTTGCATCTGCATTTTGTAATGATCTTAATAATAATAAAGACAATGTTGCAGAAATCCTTAATGTTCAATATTTACAGTACATGCACACGATTATTATATTAAGCTGCTACATTAGGAAAGTGTGGATGGTTGATAACCTTAGCAATTATTCATGGGTATCTATACAGTTGTATGCTGTATTAAGAAGTATACTGTTACTGTAAACGAATACATTACAAAGCCACTGCATGTATTTCCATATTAATATGAAGTTACAGCAGGGCATTGTTTCTTCTCTTCAGTAGTTGATGCTGCTGCAACTCAATTTCTTTTCAACTCTATTGAACTTGTAATTAAGCTTCACACACTACCACTATTATACTTTCAAGCTAAACCGATTATATAGACTATTTAATTCTGTCAGGAAATATAAAAAAGCAAAAATACAAATCTATCAAAAATAAAAAAAAATAAACAAGATATATTTGTACCTGCATATTAGTGCAATCTACTGGTTCATTCATTTATAAAACACAATACCATTTTGTTTTATTATGAATATAATTCCAGTATTCTATAATTATATTCTAAGGTTTATAGTTAGCAGGTCTCCATCCTACCTGTAATAAATTAATATTAAGATGACCTTCTAAAACTGCCTCTACTTTAAAGCTCGGCTGGCTACACTAAAAGATAAGTAAGTATTGTAGCAGGGTGAATGGTGTATTGTCTATTTACCCGATTCCCCATCATTAGGGGTGGGGGTTCTTAACTCTATAGCATAGGAGGCTTATGGTCCATAATTGTAGAATCTTATACCTAACAGTTTCAAACTTCAGGTTCCAATTCACAAGGAAACTTGGTTATGTTGTTCTTGTTTTGAAAGTGAAGAGTCTATTATAACATCTATGGTGCATATCTCCAAACCAAACCATTTTTAATAAGGTTCATATTCAATTGAAATGATTTCAGAAAATGCTAAAGAATTTGCCACAATCCTTTTTGGCCTCAAACTAAGTTGTAAAATAACGGTAGTCTTTATTAACATGGTTAATGGTAAATATTTCAGAATTAAGTCACGATAAACTAGTGAAACACTGCAACATCTAACCAGTAAATCATTGCTGCGGTTTAATTAGTTGAGGAAGATGCTTTAATTATGTGACCTACAATTAATCTTATGTTGAAAAATCCTCTCTCCATGTGGTTCATTATGGTATATTCCTTCTCTTGGGAACAGTATATATGTTGCTTTTATTAAGGTGTATGCTAATAACAGTTAAAAAATACATGCATTTACAGTAAAATTATATAATTAATTTTTTGGTGTCAAATAGTATTTAATTGCTGTACACATGTGCTGGGTTTTGTGTACTCAGGTCCCAAGCAGTTTCATTATTACCTATACAGGGTATTAAAAAAAACATCCATAAATCTTTCTTTTTTCTTCTTTTTTGTGAGCTCCATTTAATAGCATGCATTAAGAATTTGCTTCTGCACCTGCACCGGGGTACACTACACCTAATTCAATTCAGTGATTTTAAATGCATTAGTGATTTTACAAAGCAAAAAAAAAAGTCCCATGTGAATATGTATGTGCAAGTAAAAAACCAACAAACAAAAATAACTGGTCATATTTTTATCCTATAAACTTCAATTACCAGAGTGCTTTGCAATTCAACAAAGCAGGTACTTAATGATTGGCATTTACTGCAGCCAACTATGATAGCAAAGGCAGCCTCTTCTTTTCGCTTTGCATTTTGAAGGTTGTCTGTGCCATAGCGTAGCTTTGCTTTTTCCTGTTATCTTTTGGTTTTGGTCAAGTGAAGTCTATACTTATTTCCCCTGTGCATTGAATTCTTTAAAGGAATAATTTGCATGTTTTGATTGTTGTGCTGTCATACGAAGGGATGGCGGAAAAGACGCAGCGTTTAAAGGCTGCGTCTTGCAAGAACAGTCAAGCTCTCTTGGAGGAACGTCATTTTTGCTTTCTAACGAGACCATGACTATCTCTCCGCTGTGTTAGCATCTAAATACAAAAACGTGTGTTAAATTTTTTTTTTTTTATTTGCATTTAATACTTTTTTATTTATTTATTTTTTGTACCTTGGTTTTGCTGGTGAATAATGTGTGAAGTTATGCAACACGTTGTTTGCTGCCAAGACTGTGTACTGCATCGTTAAATTTTTTCCAGTAAGTATTACATACTCTATATTATTATATAAAGTAAGGCTATGATACAACGCAATTATCTTTGCCATTAAGAGCAGACACACTGTACCTTTAAACAGGTTACCCCAGTATTTCTGTGAGTGCAACTGTGTGACATCTGATGAAGGTAAGATGTTTAATTTTACATGAGTTTGATGTTACATATTTTGTTACAATAGTAGTCTTAAATTAATATCGCAAAGATCACATGGTTATTGGTTTAGTAAACTTATGGGGTGAATGCATATGAGTATGACAAAGGAAAATATTAATTTACAGCAAATTATTACAAAATTATGATTTTAGCGAATCCAAAAAGGTAATTTTCACAGGTTTGCTCCATTTGCACTCTGGTTGAGTGTCTTTGACTACAATATGCTTTCATTCATTTTTAATTACATTTTGTCATTGATGTTTTCATTAACGATGATTGGTCTGGCATTAAAATAACAAGTAGAATCAGCGTCACATAAAATGTAGCAGTATAATTATTCGTGTGTCGCCTACTCTCGATTGCAGTATCTCATTGCTGGTTATACAGGTTCCATTTGATTTGTACATTACGAACTGCTGTGCTTAGAGAGACAGATTATGGACCAATTTCCAAATTAATTGATTAACTATAAAAAGCCATTGTTTGGAGTATATTTATTTTAGATCTCAGAATCCCGTACAATAAGTTTTCTGTGAGAGGGCTTTGTGTAGCAGAACGTAGCCTATAAGGGCTATGTACGGTATTTAGTATGATACGTTACTTAATGTAAACATGTAAACTTAATGTATTTATAGTTGTTCCAATGAAGAGCTACTTTATGGATTCATTATAATCTCTACGTTATGTTGCCTTTAAATTGCTGTTTGGAAATTATGCATAAATTGGGCTTTAATCATACTGTATTTGTATTACACTTACTGTTAATAAAAAAGCTACTTATTGAAACATTGTCAGATAGTACCGAGATTGTTATTTTTTTACGTATTACTTACATTTTGGTATTATGTGCATTATTTTTAACCATTAGCACGTTGATAAAGTATAGTGTAACCGTTTAGTAAATTATCTGTACTTAATTAATTATTAAAATATACAGAAATGCCAACCCCTTATCCATATATCTTAAAAAATAATTTGGTGACCACCTTTTTCATGTTAAGATCTGGTTACAACATATGAAAGGTCTACAGTCTGGCACACCTGTTTTATCTTGACTAATTAAACCAATAATTGGTGCAATTAAGTAACTGAGAGCTCTGTTGAAACGAAAACTAGGAGACCCAGTAACTCTCCAGGACCAGGGTTGGAGACCCCTGGTCTATGGCATAGGTGTCCAATCACAGGCCTGGAGGATCATTCCACTCCAAGTTTAACAGGTAAATTAAATTAACTACTTTAGGAATTGGTTCAGTTTAGACCAGGGTTGGAACATTGACCAGAACTGGAAGGGCCAACTTTGGCCACACTGGTCTACGGTTATCCTCTGAAAAAAGTCAGCTTGGTTCCAGATAGAAAACAACGTAAAGTATTGTAGCAATTGGGAGGGTGGGACGAGAGACGGGGGGACGGACGGGGGGACAGGGGGACGGACAGAAGTTGAAATAGCAGAAGTTGAAGTTTTACCCCTTTGGGTACATGTACTAAATAGGAAACTTTAAAACCTATTTTTTCTCCATATTTTCAGTTTTTATACCATTTATTTAGGACAGGGGTCTCCAGTCCTGGTCCTGGAGGGTTGGTGTCCCTCCTGGTTTTTGTTCCAACTTTACCCTAAATTAATTAATTGGACCGATGAAGCTTCTAATAAACACTTAATTGGTCCAATTAAGTAATTCTGGGTACAGTTGGAACAAAAACCAGGAGGGACTGCGGCCCTCCAGGATCAGGATTAGAGACCCCTGATTTAGGAAAATTCTGAAGCAGATCAATGTTGTCAGCAGCAAGGGGTGCAAATACACCTCAGCATGTTTTAAATTGAACATATCTTATAACTCTTTGAAGATTGCAGGACATCATTACATATATATGATTAAATGTTAATTGATTACCTTTATTTTGGTAGCAAAACATGTCCTTGTCCGACTCAGGGAAACATGAGTAATCCTTGTTTAAAGTGTGCAAGGTATATTCTTTCTGCCTCTTGAGGGTTGCATAAAATGTGTTATTTTTCACATACCACAATCAAGTCAATATTTGTCACATTTACATAATGACATACTGGTATTTATTTAGTGGTTTTATTTACGAGGATTACTCACAAGACAGAAACAGGGTCAGCTGCACCTATTGCATAAGATGACCAAAGTAGCCTTGAACAAAATTACATTCTAATTCAGCCCAATTCTTTGTAAGCTTTTACACCCATACAACCTTAATCTGAAATCCTGATTGCACTGCTTAACAGACAAGAAACTTCAGAATATTGTTGAGGAGAATGATTTGCATTAAGCAATACAAACTAACAACTAATGTTTTGAATACAAATAGTCATGTTCCAAGTGGATACACGTTATAAGGTGTTATTGTCCTCGTGTATATGCTTTCTGGAGCTTGAGGGGCACCGTTCATAGCAGTCCAGGGCCTTCAAGCTATCTGTTTTGTGGCAGGGGGTTCTTATGGAATCACAGGGCAACTTTAAGCAATCTGATCCTTCTGAGAACAGCTTCTTTGATTCCCAGTAGCACTTTAAAATGTGATAAGGGGTAACCTAGATCAAGCGTGACATCTTGTCTGATAGATGTATACCTCTGGAGGGGTCTTGTGGCTGTATGCTAACCAGGCAGTGCACTACAAAGGGAAGATAAGGAAGCAAGGATGTCAGAAAAAGCTTGAGGGTGTCGGGAAAAGTGCTATAATATTGGAGACAAGACACATTGTATTGTACGTGGTGGTTATATTTTAAAGGGTTCAGTTCTTACAGTGGAGGGCAACTGGGTGCTTGCCAGGTTTCCCAAGTTTTAAAAGCATGTGAATTCTATTGCTGTTAAGCAGTGAAAACGTGGTTGTCATAATGCTGTGTATAATATAAGGAATATAGAATGTAGACCCAATAGCACATAACAAGGCTGATTTCCAGTATATGAATTGTAATTCCATCAAGCATTTCTTATAACATATAAACCGCAAGAACATTTGCAGAATTTGAAATGTTTTTCAGGGTTTCACTGTACGATAATAGACTGTTAAACTCTGCTTTTTAATACAAACATTCCATATCTTCTTCTTCTTCTTCTTCTTCTTCTTCTTCTTATTATTATTACATATATTTAAAAAAAATGAAACTTATTTTCTGATGCTGTTCATGGAGTTACTGTAGCACTGTACCTGGTTTCTTCTCAATTTTGAAATTTCAAGTAATCAATGCATTTTTTTAAATAAACAGATTCTTGAAAGAACAATTCCAGATTATACTTTAAAAATATAATTATTATTATTTAGGTCACCGTGTGCTCTAAGGCTGCATCATAACACAACTGACCAGAAATGTTAAAATATGATTTCTCTATAGTGTGCAACTGGCAGGGTCATCTCTTATTACTGTAGAGTATGTACCACATGTTCTCTTGTTTTACAACTAAAACACTTGTTCTGCAATGCATGGTACATCTTATAATTAAGAAGGATTGTACTGTAGAAGGTCACATTCTCTAGTGATTTTTTTGTTGCTGATTATAGTGGAGAGCAGGTTGATTTATTAGTTGAATTATATTAGTTCCTTGTTTCTATAATTGTTTTTTCATTTTCAGACTGATGAAGCTTGTCCAACATCTATGCTCCGTGGCTCCTGTGTTGCCTTCTCTCATCACGGTATGGTTTCTCCTTCCTAAAAAGGGAGGTTGCTGATGCGGATTGATTCAATAGCAAGCGTATACGTCAACTAAAGACATGAGAAGATTTGTCTACTGCAAAGTGGTCCTGGCCACATCTTTGGTTTGGGTGCTTGTAGATGTTTTTTTACTCCTGTACTTCAGTGAGTGTAACAAGTGTGACGACAAGAAAGACAGATCACTGCTGCCTGCTTTGAGAGGTAAGTAGTTCCCACTTCAATTTCAGGCCCTTATTCAGTTTCTTGGCTCACAGCTGTGCACTTTACAGCTCATTGATGTGATGAAACATACAAGGAGTCCATGAAATAGGCATACCATCCCTTTAAGCTAATTCGTCTTGTATTCTAGGACAAACGTTTCCTTTTATGTTGTTTAAGGGGTTTCGATGCATGATGGTTTCTAAAGGATGCATATTGTAGTACAGCAGGTGACTGTTGTAAAGCGCAGTTACTTCAACTATAACACTGTGCTTCACCTTTCCCACAAAGCCATATATTTTGCAGGTGTCTGATGTTTAAATGGATGAACACCTTACTTTGCATTGCTTTTTCCTAGTTTGTGTTCACTGATAAGGTTATGAGATACTACTTAAATAAAAGCACCCCTGCATGTTTAACAAATATCTTAAATGTGATTACTCAGTCTGTCTAAATCTAAAATCCTGCAAATTCTGACACTTTCGTTGTTGTTTTTGTAAGTACTGTAAAATCTTAGTTGTTAACTTTATCATTTAAAGCCTGTTTTTTTCTTTCTGTCTTCCTAGCATTACTTGTCTTCTTTACTGAGTCCAGTGCCATGTGGCAGTTAAGCTGATTTGCAAGGTTATGAAAGGATAGAAATCTCGAGTGAAAAAATGAGAGATGTTGTTCTGCAAATGCTGTTCTTGGTACTTGTGCAATATTTTGTTATGTGAATGTCCTGTCGTTTCAGTTGAACTAAGGGCTGTGATGTATGCCTGGTTACTGCTGTAGTACTATATTCAGAATCTAAATATGTTTGTAAGCTTTTGGGAATTAGATTCTGTCAAATGAGGTCTAAGTACTAATTCTCGCCTCAGAAGCGTGGGATTAGGCATTTGGCTGTCTGTCATTTATTCATTAAATCTTTACTCTGTGAAATATGTTACTCGCTGTGGTTCGTTTGCCCTCGTAAAAATGGGACCCAGACACAACATTTCAATTTTTTTTTATGCGTTTGCGGACTTTTTTATTATTTACAATAACAAAAAGAAATAAACTGTTTACCAGTTTTGAAATACCAAATAAATTTAATTACAAACAAAACAGCAAAGGTTCGCACAGTACCTTTTCGCTAAATCTTCACGTGACAGCCTCATTTCACACATACTGGAGACTGCCCGTGACATTCTTTTTGGGTCTTCCAGTCCTGGGTTTGTCAATTACAGATGATGTTTCGCTATACTTGTTCATTATGCTTTGGATACCACACTTTGAAAATCAAGTGATGCGAGCTATTTCACTCAATGTTTTTCCTTCTTTATGCAAGTCAAGGTTGTTATAATAGTAGAAAACACTAGTGGAGGCTTTGTGTAAATTGTTGATGCTCAAAGTGCATCAGAGTAGAACAATGCAACATGTCTAAGACTTTAGCACAGCAGTGTGTGTGTGTGTATGTATGTATAGAGAGAGAGAGAGAGAGAGAGAGAGAGGTTACTGTTCTTGTGTAAAATTGGTAAATCTATAGATTAACCGGAAAATGTGTAGATTTACCAGCTCAGTGGTCAGGAGATGGTAGTAAACAATCTCTTTTGCTTATCCATGATCACTGTCTGGGAACAGTTCACAGTACAAAATAATGTTTTGCTGGCAAAATTACCTAGCACACTGTATAATTCTCACTGAAATGCAAAATGAGTTCAACTGAATAATAATAAACCACACTGTAGAGGCATGAGATTTGCTGAAGAGATGTCATTATTACCATACCTAATGTTTGCCCGATGGTCAATTTTAGTTTAAAATAAAATCTGGAAAGTGCTTTTATTTTTTTTTACATGAAGCAAAAGACAAGGGGGATAAAATCTTTAGAAATAAAACCAGAAATCCGTCTCTAATCATGTCCGTATATAGGACAAAACATTAATACATGGTCTCTGCTAAATACATTTATTATTAATAATATTAAATTGCAAGAAGGGATGCAGTGATGTTTAGAAAGATTAATGAAATAATAAAAGTGTTATTAGAGTTTAAGAAAAATAAATACATTAGTTAATTTACCCAAGTACGTAACAGATCTTGCAGAAATCTTTTGCCATCAAGCTCCCTGACGTTTCTCTTTTTCCGAATTTATCTCAGATGCTGTAGCACTAACTACAATCTCCTTAGTTATTTTTTACATTGGCCGCTGAGCTGGTATATCTACACATTTACCGGTTAATCTATATATAGATTTACCGATTTTACACATGAACCGTAATTTTATATATATATAGTGAATGAACAGCTGCCACCCGGGTTCGTTGCCCCTTTAAAAACACAACCCAACGCACACAGGAATGGATTTTTATATGCGCGGTTGCGCTATTTTTAATTAACAAACAACAAACACAAAATAAACACCTAGCTCTTTACGAGCACTAACTTTTTTTCCCCAATTCCAGTCCCCAACTGGATTTTGATTGGATCTCGTGTAAACACAGCAGACAATAAAAATGGATAAAGCGTTCACTCCTGTACGTACCAATATTCCCTCATAGACAGACGTTGACATTCCTATAACACTATAATATCTTCTTATGCAATATTGACATTAAGAAAGACTGAAACTTCTCATTAAAAAAGAAAGCTTCATACCGATTATGTTTTTAGTTCCACTGTTCACTTGAATAAGCTCTATAAAGGTTCCAAAGATCCGGTACCAGTCATACACTTCCATTTTATAAACTGTAGCCAACCAAACACCATTATCAATGCACTCACTAACAGTCATAAGTGAAGTGGAAAAATGTAGCCAATTCAGACAATGTTTGTTTACAACATTTGACTTGGCAAAATGGCCTTGAATTAATTTATTATACCTAGGGCTTCTGTTTTTTGGGTTTTATTAATTGTATTTTTCGGTGCTTATGTTGAACTATTTTCGAGTTTTATATAAATCGTTTTTTTTTCGGGGCTTTCGTTTTTGAAATACTGTATGAAATTAGTGTTTTTGGTTACTTTCAAAAATGCTTGAGCGTTTTTTTTTCTGTCAAAATATTTATAGTAGTAACTCGACAGTACTTGCACACTTAAATTGTACCTTCCTTCCTTTGCTGTCTTCCACAATTAAATCCCTATGGTCACGGGCACATTCTTCTGGGGGTTTTTGTGTGTAGGCATTTTTGTACATTTCGCCACAATTCTGTTTTAAATCCTCTGTATCTTAACTGTAATACAGTTTTAAATCCTGCTAACAAGCTTTCATCCTGGTTGAAATCTCGTTTTAAATCTTGCAAGAGGAGTCTCCAATAGAAATGTAGGAATGTGCTGTCACTCAGTTTTTGGGGGATGGGTTTAAAGTATTCACAATGAATCAATGATAGATACAAGCCAGGAAGGCGGGACATTGCCCAGCAGCACTGGGAAATGTATTTATTATTTTCATTTTTTAATGGAAAAAGGGTAAAGTCATCGTGAATTGAGTAACCATTTCCGGTGTTTTCAGGTGTTTATTGGCTATCCATCGATTTAATTATTTTTGTATCAGAGGTGTTTTATCGGGTTTTATCGGTTAAAAACCGAAAATCAGAAGCCCTAATTATACCATTTTAAGGCTTTACGATAAGTAACACCAACTCATGTAAGGAATTCTGCCCTTAAAATATGTTCATACATAAATGTAGCAGGTTCCTACACCATTCCACACTTAATTGTTGTGTTCTTGTTTGGAACCACATGGTTCGTAGCTCACCGTCCTATCCAGTTTGCCACCTTTACAACGACAGTTCTGCTTGGCAGGTGTCATGTCTTGGAACATGTATCACTTCTTAAATGTCTAGGACACACAAATTAGCTCATTTGCATTGGGTGGTGTGTATGGAATGGAGTGAATCGATTACATTACAAAGCTGTTGAGTGGTGGAATTTTCTTTCTCCCAGTTTGATAATTATCTTTGTGAATTCATAGATTAACACGTATAGGGCATATGTGATGTGTTTCATATACTGCAGTCCTCTACTACTGTCCACATTCATGAACCACTATGGTACATATTTTAACAATGACAACATTACAAATAAACATGTATCGTCCAAATACAGTATGCAATAATTCATTGAGGGCTGGGGAGCTACTTTGATTTTGAAAGGAAATATAAAGTAGCTGTAATGAGAATAACAACCACATTGTTTTTTTCAGAGCTGTTTGGGCTATTGTTTAACATTCAAAAATGATATTGCGTCTTCAGCTCTATTTAAAATGCAGCAAATGCAATTCCAACTGTACGTGAGATAGAAATAGATTTCATGCTCTTTCATTCTCAACAGCCAGAGTTGGCAGATTCTGACTTGCTAAAATGAGGAGTCATTTGTATAAGAAAGGTGGCAATAGATTATGAAGGAAACCGATTCTAGCAGCATTCTTCTTGTCCTTGGATTTTGGCCTAAAACAGCCTTTCAGCATTCACTTGTCATACAGACACATGTGTATTCATAAAAATAACATGTAGTTAGCATATGGCATTGCTTTATGTTCAGTGATACAGCCATTTTAGTTAAGCTGCACCCGAGATAGAATTACAGCCTTATATGTACAGTTTTGGTGTATATTATTTGTTATAACAGACAGAAATTGTAGACCTACAGTAGCAGTGTTTATTTTTAACAATTGAAGAAGTGTTGAGAATAACACTGGAAAACAGAATTTTAAGACATGTAAAACCAGTTAATTTATTTACAATTCATTTAAAACTTTAAAGTTTTTTTAAATGTACATTTTATGAAAAAAAAATGGGGGCAGGAGGTCTGCATGTATTATTACTAAGAATCAGAGTAGAAAATTGATTTGGCTTTTTGGAGTGTGGAGTTGAAATATATTAGTACAGAAATGGTGGAAAATGTGTTTATTAATTTATATATCATCTTTTGTAGCTAAAAGCATGACAATGTCTATATTGTAGTAAAAATAAAGATATGCTTTAATCCATCAGTGGAAGGCTACTCGTACAAGCTGTGCTTCTGAAATGAGTCCCAAGTACAAGTGGCTAATTTTATGACTTGAATGTTTGGGGGAAATTTCAAAGCTTTTTACTGTTGTCTCTAGACATTAAGGATAACTGGTCATCCCTGTTGTAACATTCTTCATAAGGCATGTATCATTCTATGTGAGGCTACTGAATTGTGGTTTATTAATAATAATAATAAATAATAATAATAATAATAATAATAATGACTGTTTTAAAGTAGAATAGTTAATTGAACCATAATATTAAAATGTGTCATTTGTAATTTAACAAACATTACTTCTGCAGTTGCAGGTATTTTTTGGGTGATACTAAAGAATTTATTCAAGTGATTAAACCTTATCATGCTATTAATGAAGCAACTGTGGTGCAATATAGAGTGTAGTTGAAACAAAAATTGGTATTAACATTAAAAAGCTAAAGTTACCAGTGCATTTGTCCAAAAATGCTTTTGAGGTGAAATGAATGAACTCTGAATCTATATTTTGTGCTTCATTACATTTGCTACTGAAATAATTAAGCAGGTCCAAACACCCAAATTATGCATACTATATTGGGTAAGAAATTAAAAATGATGTGTAAAAAATAATGTAATTGTATGTAAAAATAATGTGATATCTTGTAACAGTTGCAAGTCGCCCTGGATAAGGGTGTCTGCTAAGAAATGAATAATAATAATAACAGATACAAAAAGCAACAATAACATTATTGTCATTGTTTTTGAGCTATCCTGATTGTCCCATTGGTGACATTTCAGCTGTCATAAGAACCCTCAAATAAATGACAATGACACTCTTTTCAAGCCACAATACAGTAACCTGACAGAGTCAAGTTAAGTAACAGCATCAAGGAAAAGCAGTTGGTTGCAGTGAAAATCCTCAGTTTCCATGTATTACTCCAGGGGGTGTAAAACAGCTACAGGCACTTACAGATACTTGTTCAGATAAGATCAGTATCATTTTACGATATTGTATATCTGTATTCAAAAGTTTCCAAAGCAATGGAAGATGTATGTATTGGCGGTTGTATCTGAGCTGCTGTTACCAGTTTAAAGAATGTTTTGAAATACTGTAGGCCCAATTGGATCAGGAGCTAGCAAGTGGACCACAGTATCTTCAGACACCTCCCCCAAAAAATTAAAAAAACAAAAAACTTTAAAAATAAACAAATCAATATTTAATAGGCTAATCAACACAATTATTATGCTGGTTCATGCCAGTAAATAATGACAAATGAAATACATCTACAACATTAAAAGACATCCATATGTTTTGACTAGCAGAATTAGCAAGTATTGAAAAATACAGCGGCTCATCAGTTTCTTTTCCTTGGAGACAGGCACCAAGAGAGTATAAAAAAAGAAAGAAGTCAGGTTTTCTCAAAGGCTGAAACAACACCACATGATGATGTCATTGTTTTAGCCAGACAGGGCAATCAGCCAGCAGAGAGGAGCGGCTTCTGTGGCTTAGCTCATTAATCAGGAGGGGTAAATGTCAATCATGTGGACTAACTAATGCTTGTTGGATGAGGCTGGACAAAACATTAGAAATACCTGCAACATGCAGCACACACATCTGATTAAATTGAACCATTTAAATCACACTTTTATATATTGAGTTGTGAAATACATAGATTTTCTGGCCTGGAGGATAGTGCTGAATGTTCAGGAACAGACTACTGCAAAGAAAAAGCCAAGCCAGACTATGCAGTAGTAACTTATAGACCAGAAACAGCAGCACGTTTTACTTCACCCACCTCTCAAATATTAAACAAGGGAATGAAGAGTATTACACATTATTCATTTGGATAAGATATCATCAAGCCTCATTGAATTCATTGAGTTTGAATAGGCCATCCTGGTACAGACATTTAACATCATCTGGAGTCTTCAGTTTCCCCACTGGCTCACAAAACTACTTGCAAGTCTATCAGTGGTGAAAGCACAACGTCAAGTCATTAAACAGCTGTGTAAAAGCGTCTGAGCATAGCAGTATATTTTTAAATTGGTTGATTTAAGTATCATGAAAAAATCAGCAGCATTGCTGACATGGTCTGTTATCTGTGCATCATTTTTACAATGGGGTCAACAGTTGTGTCATTTATCTTTCAAAAGATTTCTATATAGTTTTGGATTGTGATTCTAATAAAACTGTTCAACTTGTATGTGTAGACAAAATAAACAAACTTCCATCATGAAAAATATGGCTCTTTTTAGAAAGTGACAATAACATTATTATCACTGTTTTGGATCATTTGAACTATCCTTATTGTCCCATTGGTGGCATTTCAGCTCCAGTGTATCGACGTACTCAAGTGTTATTGAATCTGTTTTTCAGCTGTCATATCAAGAACACACGAGGGTCCCGGAGAGATGGGAAAAGCTGTCATTATATCAAAAGATGACCAGGAAAAAATGAAGGAGCTATTTAAAATCAACCAGTTCAACCTCATGGCCAGTGATATGATTGCCCTGAATAGAAGTTTGCCAGATGTGAGACTGGAAGGGTGAGTCTAGAGGGATACTCTGCAAATAATTACATTGGTTTTGTTAGTAAATTTACATTTTGAAAAACAAACCCCACATATTTGGTGTTATCATTACAATTATAAACTGTTCAATATTAAGTACATTTATTGCCATAATAACTCTATAGTACAAGGGAGATAGAAGCAGATTGTGTCCTACGCTTTATCTGGATTTCTAATTGATGTGCCCCATGAGGACAGTGGCCTGTCGTTCTTTATCCCTTGCTTGTCTGGATTGAGAGAAAGATTTATAGCAACGTTAAGTTCCTAGCATTCATTTTAAAATAATACATTTGATTCTTGCTAATACATTTCAGCACTACGTAAATCTAAAAATAAATATTCTGCATTGAATGTGTTTGTGCACGAGAAGCAGTGTCTTTCTTTCTCTCAGAAGTAAATCTAGGCAATGCTTGTTTAAATTTCAACTGGAGATTTGCTGACAGGATTAGAGGCATTCATCAGCATGTTGTTGCAACTGGATAAAGAAAAGTGGATGTCTTTTAAAGGCAAAATGATACTAATTAACAAAAATATTTAGGCAAAGCACTTTTTCCTTGCTGAGCATATTTTTGATGCTTACAGTATATATCCAAGGGCTCCTGTAAAGGTGACACAGTTTTCTTCATTCACTCAGTCAGTGCAGTCATCCGTCGCGTCTCCACCCATCACATATCCCCCCAAACCGTTTATCCGCCATGATCAACCTCTTCAGCAACATTAGTTTATTATTGAACAGAGAAGATTAGTTCAGATATTGTAGATCTTACCAAAGTTTTCGTACACTGTGTTGTATGTGCTCCGTGTGCTGCCATTGCTGGTAGTGTCACATGAGCTATTTCAGTGTGTTGACTTGATATGTAAATAAATCCTGTTCACCTGCGGGGCGTATCAAATTCAACCTCCATCTCGATCTCCTGCCTGTCACTCAGCAGCAAATGCATGCACCCACACGGCAGACAGCTACTCTGTACTCTGCATTAATACCCTGTATCTTTCTAAACAGGGGATTTAGGGGAGCTCCCTAATAAAAGCTGAATCTCAAAACAATAATTGTGTGAATATAGTAATTGTAACAGCTGTGGGCAGCAGTGTGGAGTAGTGGTTAGGGCTCTGGACTCTTGACCGGAGGGTTGTGGGTTCAATCCCCAGTGGGGGACACTGCTGTTGTACCCTTGAGCAAGGTACTTTACCTAGATTGCTCCAGTAATAACCCAACTGTATAAATGGGTAATTGTATGTAAAAATAATGTGATATCTGTAAAATGTGAAATAATGTGATATGTTGTAATAATTGTAAGTCGCCCTGGATAAGGGCGTCTGCTAAGAAATAAATAATAATAATAATAATATAATGGTATTTAAAACGGGATTCATTCATCCAACTTTTTACATATCTGTCCTTACTCTGATACCACTGCAGTCAGATTACTGTACTTGCATACTAAAGCAAGACAATTCGGGATACATCTACAGTAACTGACTGCTGTTTAAACTTTCCATTGGATTTTATTTTTCCAAAGGAGACTGTAAGAAAAAGAAAAGTATTGACAGGTTCTTGCTAGTGTAATGTATTTTTGATAAATTACAGTTGTTTAGCCAGCTACTGGGGGAAAAAATACCTCATGTAATTTTATGGTGTATGCAGTTTTATTGGAGTTGAATTTCACTTTTGCTTTTCCATTTCTCCATGTTTCTCTCATTTCCATAAAATAGCTATTACTATACAGTCTGTCACTCCACTAACATGTGCTTGGGCATATTTATTGAAAACTGACATTATTAAGAATGGGAAGTGAATGATTACAGATTTATAGGGCTGAAGTATTTATTTCTCATCCCAGCATCATCTCCATCATGGTGTTTATCAGTAGCAGCAATCATTTCTGCTTTTGATATTTGATCAAAAAGATGAATCTGTCCCCATTCCCCTCCATCCATTCCCACCAGGGGAATGTGAGAAGTGTTTATTCGTGCATGAATGCCCGCCTTATACCTGTAATCAACATCATTTGTTACAAACAAACATGAATGAACACAGGTAATTAAATCCACATGAATTAACAGGACTGAATTCAAAATGAATTAATTCAGAACCCAGAGAAAGTGCACAAGATATTCTGGTTTTATTCCTGTGGCATTCAACCAGAATGAATTATGAATTTGCGGCCATTATTTTAAAGTGTTACCGAAACATCTTACCTATGATAAATGACATACTATATTACTTTGATATTCCAGTTTACAGAATGTTATTACTAACAGTGACAGCTGAAGGTGGAGAAGGGTCTTCTTGCAAACTGAAGCCCTGTTTATTCTGCATAATGAAAAACCAGAGAGCTATTTGCTTGATATATTGCCACATCTATCTTACACAAGTTGCACAGAATTATTTATTGAAAGATTGTCTTATTTTTCCCTTGAAGGCAGTGCACGCTAAGTTTACCATATGCAAAAGGTGAAAAGTATATATATAAAAAAGCTATGTTGCATTCCTTTATAGTCTCTGCAGTCATTAACCATTTTTCTGCACAGATAATTTAACAGTACAATGCAGAAGGGCTGGACACATTTGGGCCGTTCTTTAATACAGGTTGTTGCTGGAATGTGGTGGTATATGAGCCACCTGTTTTTATTTCAAATTGATATTGTTATACAGTGGATGTAGATCATGGTGATCTACTTTTTCATGTTGCTCTAATTTTGCATTTACAGCCGTGACCCTAATGTCACTGACATGCTTGTACTATTGGCAAACCATTATTGGAAATATGCTGAATATATTCTAATCACGGTATAAACCATGTAGGCTTGGCTTTGGAGACAGAGTTGCTTGACTGTCTCAGTTAGATTTTTTTTTGTAGTGTCCTCATTCTGTCATTCTTTTGACTGAGATCAAAAGATAATTCAAGATGACTGAATAACCCCAGTGTTTGAAGCAGTATACTGGTGCTACACTGTATTGAAACGGATATGCTGGCTCTACCATAAATATTACCTTACTAATGAAAATGTCTATTTGTCATTCATTTATGGCTTATTTACCAACATGGACTTCTAATGGGACACATCGATAGAGAAAGTGACTTTGTCACTTATGTGAAGCTCTGAACAGAATGCCCCTTTTCAGTGTGAACACTGTATTTACAGTTTACACAACTTAATCCGATTTCATAGCCTGTAAAAACCGAACAGGGTCACATTTAACAGCAACAATATTGATTAATGTTATGTAGCCAAATAAATCCTTATAAAATTAATTTGAAATCCTTTGAACAGTATTGTTAAACTGACATCTTTTGAAATCATACTTTATTGATACTACAGCAATAGTATCTTATTTAATTTGAGATATTACTCCTTCTGTAGTTGTCACCTCCCCTTTGTTTGTGTTATTTCCCATTCCCCTTTCCAGCACCGTGCAGTTCAAAGGCTGTATGAATCCAAGTCACTATTTAGGAATAGTCACTAATAGTTTTTACATTCTCACACAGGTGCAAGACAAAGGTTTACCCTGATGCCCTCCCAAATACAAGCATTGTCATAGTCTTTCACAATGAAGCCTGGAGTACTCTACTTCGAACAGTCCACAGTGTGATAAATAGGTCCCCAAGACATTTACTTCTAGAGATACTGCTAGTGGATGATGCAAGTGAAAGAGGTTTGTATCTGGTGTGTGTGTGTGTGTGTGTGTTTTGTAGGAGATAAATCCCATTCATATAAAGGTTTGCCATAGTAAAAGCATAGCAAAGTGTAATAAAGCATATTGAAAGCATGGTAAAGCATAGGTAAGCATTGAAAAGATTTGCTAGGTATGGTAAAGCATATTAATAAACATGGCAAGCCAGGGTCAGCTATGGTAAATGCATAGTATAGCCATGGGAAAGCATGATAAAACTGCTAAAGTATTGTGTAAAAATGCCATGGTATACTTTTATAAGGGTGGTCACCTCCTATTTTGTAGAAGACAGATATTGTGAATAGATTTTTCAGAAATTGCCTATACATTTTAGCTAACTTTTATAGTAAATTAACTGTTACAACTCATATACAGCATGTCACCATTTTAAAGGTTCATACTGTTGGGTTGGGAAGCCTTATTTTACAAAATGTATGTATGTATGTATGTATGTATGTATGTATGTATGTATGTATTTATTTATTTGTATCCAATCTTACTATGTCTGTTCTGATCTGTTTTCTTACAGATTTTCTAATGAAAAAATTAGAGAAATATGTTCGGAATTTGGAAGTTCCGGTGAGAATCCTCAGGATGGAACAAAGGTCTGGACTAATCCGTGCTAGGCTTCGAGGGGCGGCTGCTACTAAGGGCGAAGTCATAACTTTCCTAGATGCGCACTGTGAATGCACTAGTGGGTGGCTAGAACCACTAATGGCAAGAATTAAAGAAGACAGGTATCATAGTAACATATACACTCAACTCTACAGCTTCATCTGTGTGTTCACACTAAAAAACATAAACATGAATTGGATTTGAAATGTATGTGAGTATTTTGAAGCAAATATGTATATTATACAGAGAGGGAGGGAATATTATAATTGTGTTATATGATGAAGGGCATCTCCTTAAGGAATAAAAAGGTCAAAGCAAAGTTTTATTATGAACTCTCACCAGATCCTCAAATTGAATTGCTGCATTAAACAATGAACAGCACTGAGAAGTCCACTCTGACTTTGGACAGCTCTTGGTATGGATCCGAAGGACAAACCTGCAGAACGTATATCTAGACCACGTCTCTTGTATACAAACGTCTCTTGTATACAAACACTGTAGTACAAACTGTAAATTACGTTTTGTTAAGAATGTGTATTCATAAATGTTTGTTTTGCTCCACAGAAGGAGAGTTGTTTGCCCTATTATTGATGTAATCAGCGATGACACATTTGAATACATGGCTGGATCTGACATGACTTACGGTGGCTTCAACTGGAAGCTGAATTTTCGCTGGTATCCTGTTCCACAGCGAGAGATGGACAGAAGAAAAGGGGATCGAACATTACCTGTCAGGCAAGTAACAACAAAATGATTTTTCATAACTATATTCACATATTATACATAGTACATATTTCAGTATTATTCCATTTTTAATTAGCTGAAATAAAAATACAATCATATTGCACCGATTTATCTAATGTATTCAAAAATAATTGAAAATCTAATTTCAAAGGGACAGCTTTATGTTGAAAAGTGTTTTACTGTTCTTTCTCTCTGGCACATGCTGTGATGATTTGTTGAACAGAAAAGTGCCAGCAATCAGTTTTGTGGACATGGTAGTTCAACTACAGTAAATTAAATATCCTGTGCATTCCTAACGGAAATGAAAATGATGGAAAGAGCAGTATTGTATTTTATAAATACTCTCATTACAGATTTTTTTATTTTTTTTATTTTGTTTAAACAACCTCACTGATAAGACCAGGCCTTATCTTAATTAGCCTGTTGTATGGAACCAATTAGAGATGTCTACAAGCAATGTCAACTGTCTGTTTATATTTTTGACTGCTCCTCATTAAATGATAGAAGGTCAGTGGTATTGTTCACAGCTAAAGAAAAATTATCTTGACACTTCGACAGAGTGGACTTGATAGCTACAGTATGGAGTAGGTGTCAGGGGTATGATAGGTCTGTTATTTGGGAATTACAGACATGTTAAAACTGGTCTCTCTAGGTATTTTGTGGAAACAGTAATGTAAAAAGAAAGGTCACTAAATAGTCCATGTTTACAGTGTTTGTGATAGAAGAATAGCTTTCTTCATCCACATTCCTTTTAACATTTACATTGATTAAATGTTTTTGACTGTTTTCCCCAGGCTTGATATCACAATAACCAATAATAACTACACAGTACCAACATAGTGATAGTTGCTAAAGGCTTATTTTTCTTTGTATCTCATATGATCCCCAGTGTCTTGGCAGTTTTTATAACATTTTATTGCTACAAATGTGACTGGTAGTTCTATTTGTCTTGTTATTTTAATGTCTGATTTTCTACATTTTCCCTAGGACCCCTACAATGGCTGGTGGTTTATTCTCAATTCACAGAAATTACTTTGAAGAAATTGGAACTTATGATCCAGGAATGGACATTTGGGGTGGAGAAAACTTAGAAATGTCTTTTAGGGTAACTGTCATCTTTTCTTAAGAATTATGTTTGTATGAAATAAGGCCTTCTCCAGTAGCTTTTTATTTTCTTAGTTGTCATTGATTTGTGCTAGAACAATATCCTCACTCCCCAAACACTTAACAAAGCTTTTAAATCTATTGGTGTGTGTAAGAATGCTTGACAAGTGTCCCGTCCTGCACAAAAACAACAGGATTCCAATTCTCTTGTCTGTCTGGTGCAACAGTTTTGACCACTATTATTCATAAGAAGGACACTTAAAATCATGATTAACCATCTGCCTTAGCCATTATAAAGTATATGGCAGTGCCATAAATGTTTAACTGAACTGTTACATTGGGCTTGCTGTTTCTTTAGATCTGGCAGTGTGGAGGGTCATTGGAAATTGTTACATGTTCCCACGTTGGTCATGTCTTTCGCAAAGCCACTCCTTACAGTTTTCCCGGAGGAACAGGTCATGTCATCAACAAGAACAACAGAAGGCTAGCTGAAGTCTGGATGGATGAATTCAAAGATTTCTTCTATATCATATCACCAGGTATTTGAATGCTGCGTTCCTATTCTATGTTTGTGACAGGATAGCGTCACGGCTCAAGATGTTACCGGCAGGAATTAGAGACTCGGAGACAGAAGCTGCAGTTTAAAGCGCAAAGCACACATTTATTAAACAAAAAAACACAAAGAAAAAGGCACAAGGGCCAAAACAAAAGGTTAACAAAAACAGTACAATATAGGGTGGGTCTTCACCTTCACTATAACTCTAGGAACTAATATGCAATAATACTTTTCTGCTTTGCTTGAAGTTCTCATCTTATCCTATGTTTTAGCAAATTTGGCGTGCCTATTTCTATGTTTGTTTCTGAAAGAGTTCCCAAATCTCTCTGTTTCTGGGTGCAGGGATGTCAACACAGTAGACCACAATTGACAAGATGTTGATGTTCCTCAAAGAAATCCACCTTCAGTTAAAATAAACTAGGGCACAAGCTGGCAGCAGTGAAAGCTAGGATCCCTCCCACTGAAGAATCAGCCTAAGCTGATGAGCCACAGATCCTCCCCTAGAGACTTGGCTTCTGAAAAAATTAAGGATTTAAATTCAGCAGCGGCGCTGTGTTTGAAGTAGAAATAGACGTGCAGTAGAATGATGAGTTTTATTATAGGCATCAGTATGTCTTTTACAGCGTTTAATTTTTATATATATTTTTAGTGTTGAATTAGCTGGGAGTTTGGAATAATAGCTGCCATTCTTTCAGTTCATATTCTTTTTTCCCTCCTAGGCAGCAGTGAAAGTTTGCTTTCCTATCCACTCCATTGAGCTGCGCAGTAATTTACATTTCTCCAAGCTTTTGTTTCCATTAAATGACTTGAAAGCTTGCCAGTTTGCTCTGGTGTTGAGATAAAATATTTAGGAAACAAAGAGGCAGATAATTGAAAATGCCATCCTTTATTATTATTTTACTACATGATGTTTTAGTTAAAATGCATCTCAATTGTGAATTACCCATCTTTCCACCATAACTCCTATAATCAAAACTGCATTATCTAAACACCCTTATGCTACATTTTAAAGCTATTTCCTGCTATTATTAGTATGGTGTTGTTGTGATAAAATTGTTTTAGTATCGCTTTTCATTCAAAAACTTGTTTACATTATCCACAGCAATATTTTTTTTTCATGATCAAAAGGGTCCATCTGGTGGTTAATGTTTGTAATGCAGCTAGGTCAGAAACTATTCTGCAAAACTACATTACAAATCATAACTGCAGCATCTATTCTGTGCTTGCTCTACTGGGTATTTTGTTGTCAGATGCACTGCAGTAACAGTGCTGTTGTCTATAACCATTACACAAAGAAGCATGTTGCTGTGTTTAATGATGTTGCCTGCTATTACGAGTGTATAACTCTTAATGAAGTCTGCCAGAATCATTTATTTCTCTGCAATTCCTTGTGGTTTTGATGGTTTTCAACGTGGCAAAATACATTATTTATATATGCCATCAGTGTTTTAGTGTTCTGCTACTGCTGCATGAATTTAAAGTTTAAAGAAGAGTCACTGACATAGCTCATCCCTGGCATATTCAATTGGGTTTAAATCAGGTGAAAACAAAGTACAAAGCTGCACAGGCTTGTATTTCACAAATATCGCGTTGGAATGTGGTGATGCCCCTGTAGTTTGCCACATACAGTGTCTAAAATATGCTGATCTCCGTCTTTCTATGACAGCCTGCTCGGGCTCTGTCCAATGACCTTCACTAACATTTTATCTACTTAAGACAGCTGTGGAATAATTGTGAAAAAATACATATAAACAGCATGCTAGAAAAAGAGTCAGACCAGTCACTATATGGAGCATCTAATGCAAATTATCGATGGTAGCAGGTATAAAAGGTTGAGCCTCATCTGATGCAGGCAAGTTCTAGCCATGGTTTGAAGCCGAGCGCTGTCTCAAGTGACGTGTGATAGTCAGGCCATATTAGTGGGAAGAGCAAAAGGGAGACCAGTGAGCTAACCAAATGAGAAGAGCTGTGTGGAATTTAATATCACAGTCTTGGAAGGGCTAGGGATAAAACGTTTGTTGCTGGCAGACCGAGGAGGGTGAGTACTGATCCTAACTGTGAAGTCAAACGCCACTCTGTGAAGAATGAAAACAAATTCTGCAATCTTGTAGAAGGACTACCTTGACAGCTTTCTAATGTTGTCATCCACACTAAAGGTGGCCCGTATAAATTCTGATTATGTATGGTTGGGTAGAGGTTTAACACTTTCCAGGATGGTGTATTCTGAGCTGAGGTCCCATATTGGCCTCACATTTGATAGGTTAGGTTGATACATGTGTTGTTTTTTTAAAATGTGTTTTTATTGCAATAATCCTTGACACTTGAAACATCTGTTCTCTGCCTATCGTTTAAGACGGAAAGACGTGCTAACCTTGAATTATTGTACAGTACTGCACCTTCGCAAATGACTTCACTTAAACTTGGGAAGGAACTTTTTGGTCAAAATGAAGATGTGTAGTTACAGTTAAGTATTATGGACACCGTAACTTTATAAATGATCTTTACTGTGTACTGTAGTACCCTGGCTTATTTTTTTTAACTGCAGTTTGGTGTGTTACCAAGTTGTTTCTATTTCCTTTCTACTCAGACATTTACATAAGGCTACTCTGTGCAGTGATTGTGCTGTTATACATGACAACATATACATTTCTTTGTGGCACCAATAAATTGGGGTAATATTAAGGGAATGCTTGATGTATTTCTGTTACAGGTGTAGTCAAGGTGGATTATGGAGATGTGTCGCAGCGGAAAGCCCTACGAGAAAGTCTCCAGTGTAAACCTTTTTCATGGTATCTGGAAACTGTTTATCCTGACTCTCAGATCCCAAGAAGATATTTCTCACTTGGTGAAGTATGTATTATTTTTTATATTTATTGATTTGTTAAGCATTGCACTGGTTTGTTTTGATTATCCGACTGATCGACGTTGTATAGTTAAATAATGGAGTCATGCCAATGCTAATGCTATTCAGCAGAGTAAGGGCAGGTCAGTGAAAAAAGAGTTTAAAGTTCATGAAGTACAGTGCTACCCCATTATAATGCGGTTGTCGGGGTCCATAATTAGGAGACCGTGTTATCTGTGTTTCGCCTTAGAACGAATATTGGCTTATTTGATCCTGAAATGATTTACAATGCCCGCAAGTCCTAATTTAATATTGTAGCTTACGGTGAAAAATGAAGGAAGAAGACACATTTTGCAGGTACTCGAGGCCACGGTTTATTGGGACAATTATTCCTGGCCCCTGTCAGCCTGGGCCACACCAAAAACAACAAACAGTCTTGCACTTTCACAGCAGCACATTCACACAGCAGCTTGCCTCACTCTTTAGCGCAGCACATTTCTTTCTTAGAGCAGCTCTTTGGAGTCCAATCTCCTCAAGAAAACCCTCTTAGTTTTTCTCTCTGTCTGCTGCATCGAGTTTCATTTTAACACAGAAAGATTTTGTTTTTTTGCTGTCTGCCTGCTTCATACTGTATATCTGGAAAGTTCACCCAACGTTTGCTAGTCAAATTGCATTATGGGGGAAATGGGAGACACAACCTTACCGTATTATAACCGATTCCGATTTAGCACTGTAATATCTTCCTAAAAGTGCTTGAGATGTACACCAACAACACACCACTTGTACTGTATGCAAATAGAGTTTATTGTTCTCTACTGCTAATTAGCATATTATTCAGCTTGTCTTCCATTGATCATTGTATTTATGAGAAGACTTAGCATTACATTTTCATTACAGTTGCTCACCCAAATTTCGCACTAGCCCCCCTCCTGTGAACACTTCCAGTTAAAAGTAGGGCTTGTTCTTCATGCATGAGTAACTTGTGAGTAAAATGACAACTACGACCATTAGTTTTTATATTATTCAGTTGTGAGCAGTGTGATAGTAGCATTATGTGCTGGGGAAAAAAACATAGACTGCAATGGTTGAAAAAGTATGCAAGTCTGATACAAATTCTGATTTTCATCATTAAATATATGCAGCTTTGCATAAGATGGTTCATTAATTTAAAAAGTCATTACATTGGTTTCTAAAAACATTCTAGACTTTTTCCATCAATCTCAAGTTTCTAATTTACATAATAATTTGCAGAGAAAGATGTTGTTTCTAATTAAATGAGTTCCATTAGGAGTGTCTGTGTTGAAATCCATGTAGTAAATTTGGGGAGGTGGAAATGGTGTTTCTCACTTTCCTTTATGTAATGTGTCAGTCACACTCATTAAAAACAGACATGCTTGCTACACAGCCTCACACAAAAGTCAAAGGTACCCTTGAATACAAATACTATTTAATTAAAGGGATTGAATGCACATGTAATATAATTTAGAGCACTTTTTTATTTATAATGCATACTATATTTATGATGTAAAATTATAATGACTGCAACTCGCATACAGCAAAAGAGTAAACGATCAGGCACAAGATAATGTTGAATACTCATTTGTTGTACCAGATTCTTGGAATGCCTATTTGTATATTCTTTATTCTGAAATAAAGAAAAAAAAATAATTAGGGCAAACGTATTTGACACAAATATGTGTAAACAGTGAAGTAGTTCAGAAGATCAAGAATGAAATGTTGCAGTTCATACAGGGTTTTATTGGTATCAAATTGCTTCCTTCTTCTGGCGTAACACAGAATGTCATGTATTTCATGGTGGGTTGCATATGTTGCCAGTGGGGTTTCTGGTGCATTTTGTTCCTGTGTATGGAACAGTGACTGTTCTAGCTGCTAGACAGTGTCAGTGGCATACACCTTCCAATGACCTGTATCAGTGATTTATACTGGAGGTGAGGCTGTTAAACCAGGAGCATTTAAAAATGTTACACTGAATGCCATTATAATCTCTAACAGGGAAATGATGGAGGCACTCGTCCATGTGTATATATGTCACATTTACTTTTTGTATCTTTATCCTAACTCAATTGTGGAGAAACTTGCTATGGATATTCCTTAATAAAACAGGCTTATTGGTTGGGCTTATGAAGTTTTATATTTTTTTGGCTGCGCTGTCGCTTGTTACTGAATGCTTTTCTACGTGCTCTGGATAGAGGTCCTGGGGGCCTGTTTTTCATGTTATTGCTTGGCCAGGCTTTGGAATTCTAAATAGTGAATTTGGACTTGCTTGTCCAATGGCATGGTTTTCTATTCCAGGTCATGTATGGTTCTGCTCTTGTAATGTGTTTTGTATATCCTTTCCAAAGGATGCTTATTTGTTTCTTTGTTTGCTTATGCCCTCTCTGTATAGATCAGAAATGTTGAAACCAACCAATGCTTGGACAACATGGGAAGAAAAGAAAATGAAAAAGTAGGCATATTTAACTGCCACGGAATGGGCGGAAATCAGGTAAGAAAATGTGTTTTTATGAAATGAAAATGTGAATACTGTTATGTCATCTTCATATTGTTAGGCGATAGATTCTGAGCTGCTTATCTAATTTCAATGGCGTATTGGTAAACATTAATATTGTATATTTAATGTGTCCAGCTGACACTTTTGGAACTGTACATTAAATCAGGATGAGGGAACGAGAGGCTCTTGTGCATATTCTCTGTGATATAGAAAGAACTGCTTAGCAAATGCATGATATATTTTAGATACATGTGCAGAAATCCATTATTTGTACATTTAAAATGGCAAGCTTCCCCCTCAGTTATTTTGTAAAAGTTCCTACAGTATGTGTACCCAAGATTATTTCATTTCTATGGAATAGGCAAGGCTTAAGTGCAAAAGTGGCATAGATGATGATCAGTAATGGCAATTAAAAACTATTAAGGTCAGATGCATTTCAGCAAGCTTTGCCAGTTTCATAGACAAGGAAAAAATATGGCACCCTTTTTCCTTTTGCACTACCCTCTATAAACAATACTCCACAATACATTTTATGTGACCAACAAAAAAAACACCTCATTTGCTACTGTATGTTAAGCCCTTTAATCAAAGTATTTTTAGCAAAATGCAATTTGGACCATTATTGTATACTATAAAACTGTTGTTAACTGTTGTTAAAAAACAAAGCAACAAACAACTCTGAACTTTGATTTAAGGACTTAATTTAATGTGTTTCTAAGTTGTTTGTTAATAGTTATGTAACATCAACAGTTTATTTTGTTCTTCTACAAATAATGGTACAAATTACAGCTGCAAACCATTAATGCACAATGACTACGTTAGTATGCTTTTACTCCATTAGCATGTGCGTTAAAATAACTTTATATTTATCTTATATAATGTAACCATAAAACACATTAAAACATGGAAAATGGAAGGATAATGAAAATGGGCTGGTAAGTTTATTCCATTCAGTTGTTAATTTAATTCTGATTTGCACAGCTTTTTAGCCCTGAAAAAACAAATAATGTTAGTAATGTATTAAAGTTAATGTTTTAGATAGAATTATTACACTCTCAACACATGTATGCCTTTGTAATAGATTATTATGGCAGTTTCACATTAAGTGCTGTTTGGTTTTGATTAAACAAAGGTTACTGTAAGGGCATTCGACAGTGACAAATATAACTATGGTGGCTTCATGACAGATAGTCTGAACCATTGATGATTAAACCGATGATTAAGCCGATGTGAAACTCAAACCTTGCTGAATTAATATTTAGAAACTTCAAATTTTCCACAGCTGTTTCCGAAATATGGTTTATACATTATGCCATCTCAAGTCTTTTTTTAAAATCTGTGGAAAACGTGTTTGAAGCTTCTGACAGACTCTTATTCTAATAATTGTGTTAATAATCTGACTAGGTCCCATAAATGAAACTTAAATTCTATGCCTAACAGTCTTGTTGCTAAATGTATTTCAGTGTCACCTATGTACTTAAAGTTTAGCCCTCAGTCTATATACCATATGTTATATGTAATGATATTACACGTAAATGAGAAGTTCTGAAGAACAAAAGATTTTTGCTTTTGCAGGTATTTTCCTACACAGCTGACAAGGAAATCCGAACAGATGATCTCTGTCTGGACGTTTCTAGGCTTAATGGTCCTATCGTCATGCTGAAATGCCATCACATGAGAGGAAATCAGCTGTTCGAGTATGATGCACAGGTATGTATAGGATCTATGTGTTGCTTAGCACTACAATAATTGAAGATGCCCCCGTATTCACTAGCTAAACATGGAATACTGTAGTTATTTGGTGTAATTGACTATAGAGACCTAGTATTGGTATGAACTGAAACACTAAAAAGAAAAGTTAAATGTTTAAAAATGTAAATTTGTAAGACATTCTGTGTATATGTAGTACTAGGGAAGGGTAAAGGAATATTTGAATGAGCCTCGTTTTTGTTATTTTTATACTGCTATTTTAAATAGGATCTCTTGATATATCTGCTTATTATAGCTCTTAGTGGATCCATTAAAGAATAACCTAATCTAAAGCATATTTTTCTTTATTTTATTATCCCTGAATTATTGGTTAAATTGTGGGGTATGTGGATATAACCTGAGGTTTAGCAGGAATAGTTTTTCATTGCTTATTTTTCTTGTGTTTATTAAAAAGCAATAGGAATGAAACATGCAACTGTAAAATAAAGAAAATAATAATAATAAAAATAAAAGTAATACATTAATTTGTTCCACCAGGTGGAGCTAAAATGCAATTGTAGAAATTACTCATGAGTCCTGTGTTTTGAATGGTATACTTCATCTTAATTATATTGACATAATGTGGATAAAATAAGAGGAAAATAATAACATACATCAGCTTAAATAAACCAGTCCTTAACAAAAAAAAGGGGGGGGGGGGGGGGGGGATTAAGCATATAGGTGTTGTGCAGTGGTTAAGACAGTGTTATAAATATAACACTTCCATGAATGTTTCCTTAGTTTTTTGAAAAAAAAACCAAGAACACACAAACAAAAAAATGACATGATAATTTCTGCAATTTGTGGTAAACACAGGCCCTACCCATACCAGCTCAGACGTGTTGTTATTCAATAGCTCTAGCAAATTTTGTAAGTTCTCGGATAGCAAAGTAGGGCCTGGTTAACACTTGGAATGGAGAACAGCAGAAGATCAGTCTACTTTGTGTTCATACAAATCCTGCTGTCTCATGAAGAAGAAACAGGGTGTTTGTTTGTTGTCCTGTCCAAATTCCAATATGGATCAAATTCTTATCTACCAGTAATTCAATTCAACACATTCTTACTGGAGACTTTTCAATTCCCCTACCTGTAAATGTTATGTTTCACAGTGACGCAGCAAAGTATTCAAATACCGCAGCTGGTTAGCTGCGATTGAGGTGGAACATTTGTTGAAAGTTTTACTCTACCTAGACTGCTTTCTCACTAAATATATTGCTATCCTGAATATGTTAAAATACATGCAAACAAGCAAGACTGCACCCCAAATTCAGAATGACTTGGTGGGGGATTTATTCTTTTATTTTAGCTGAAAATGGGCTTGGCAGTCACCATCACAGAAGCTCTTTTTTGGTATGCAGTATGATACTGTATATACATGAAACACACACATTAACCCTATATTATCACATATTGAACCCGTCATGCAACGTTTGTATACAACATGTGGAAAAAAAATGCTAAAATATATCTAGAAAAATACATGAGCATGGTTTCTTCACACTGGTAACGAATGGCAACATGTTATCACATACTGTGGAACAAATTACTGACAGATACATTGAGGGTTTGGTTAATTTTGTAAAAACTGAAGTATTATATATTTTCTTTTCAAACAGTATGTAGGCAAATGGGAATATGATTTTAAGGTAAGTTTTCTTATCATTGTCTTTCAGGTTAAGTTGAGTTTTCCCTGTGGTGTGTTTTAAAGTACTAGAAACCTCCCAACTACATTCAAATATTATTTTGGTAGAATTTCGACCAATTAATGTTTTTATGCTTCAGTTATTCATATAACGAACACTGAATATTTTATGCTTAAATAAATTTGTATTTAAAGTACAGTATTTGTCAAGCCTAGTGCAGCCCATTCTTTAAGAAAGATCATAAGACCCTATATAGTTTTGAATACAAAAATTGAAAAGCTTTTAACATACCCTGCATTCAACTTCTGGAGAGACTAACATACAGTAAAATTACCTCTTGACAAAAAAAATATATATATTAGATTTCACAGTGCATTACCAGCGGTACTCTGTCGTTATCTTTTTCAACTTGTTAATTGATTTTATTGGCAATATTGGTGATTAGTCATCACATGAAAAGGAATGTCACCCCAATTACATATATACGAACATACAAGAAAAGAACACTAACAAACAGCACTCTTCACTTGTTGTGAAATAACAAGAAACATCAATGGAAGTATTGACAATGCCTCCAGAATCTAACCCATTTCTTGTATAATTGTGTTTATTAACTTTGGCCCTGTTCACCACTATGCTTTTAAACCATATTAGTTGCCTTTAAACCGGCTTAAAAGTGCTAAATACGGTTAGCGTCCACACTACGCAGCGTTTAATGCCAGACTCGAGAACCGGACTCGAGACCACCTCAGGGGGCAGTCTTGAGTCCGGTTCTAAATGAGACCGCACCGCAGGTAGTGCGGTTTGTAGAAGTGTGGACGCTGTAATATTGAACTACATTTTTTGTGTATCCTCCAACATCCCAAAATGCTTTCTGATATGTTTTGGCACGTGGACGTCACAAATACAGTACTCCGAACAGGCGCCTGAAGGCGTTGAGAATGACTAAAAACAAACAAGTTTTCTAAAGCTACAGTATTGCCATTAAATACAATACAACCCCCTAATTATGAAGCTTTAGAGTGATATTAGTATTGGTCTTTTGCACTTTACTTGATTGTAAAGCTTTTTCACCGTGATGTTAGCAATATTATAGCCGCGCAGTTCCTCCTACTCCCTAAATTTACTTAAAAATGTATATTTTAGATGTGTTAGCAAATTATTGTTAATAAACCCTAATTGGAAACCAGTGATATCACAAGGATTATACAAAACAAGTCTCTTTAGTTGTAATATCCATATACAATTGTCAGTGTTCCATTTAACTTTTTTCATATCCATTGTTTGTGTTTTGTATTGTGTATGTCTTTGTTTTGTTTGAGTGAATCTATACAATTAGTTTAGATATCAGTAAAGTACTATTGAGTCTATACACATTTCAAGCAGCTTAATTTCAGTTCCATCATCCTTCACTTGTTCTGTTGTCTCTCTTACTGTTATCCAGACCCACAGTTTTCTTCATATCATCACCCAGTCATGTCTAACAATTAGCAGACTGTCGGATGGGAGTTATAGTCCTACTGTGGAGGACTGTCGTGGCAGCCCTATACAAACATGGATTCTAAGAAACTACACAAGATATGAAGTGTTTAGGAACATCTTTCTCAGTCCTACAGATTATTTCCTTTAGCAGTTCTATATCGGTCCAGGTCAGTACTCTAGTCATAGTCAGTATGTGTTGTGGTATTGATTTAGCCAATTAGTATTGTGTGTCTTTAAGCCTCCTCATTAAAACTGTCTTGTGTATTGTGAATGTGTAATATTTGGTCAAGATTTCATGTCCCGAGGATTTTTCAGTGTTTTGTCTGCTCAAAAGGTTCCTTGTTGCTACAAAACATAAATTAATCATATTTTGGAATATTATAACCAGTTTACAGTTCAGTTCAGTTGATTTCTGCACAAATGGGTACACCTGTAGATAGAGGTAAAAATGCTAGGGATAACATCACTCGCTAACCTCTTAGTTCTTTTAAATAGTGCTGTAATTACAAGTTTGGGTTCAATAACCTGGGTTCACTGGGTAAGGCAAGAACAGAAACATTGAAGTAATAAGGTCAGAAGCTGCAGATGAATCTTCATGAACAGCTGTGCTTTTTACAATGCACGGAAAGATAGCAAATGGACCCCGGGATTCATTATACAGCAAGGCAGAATGAAATTTAATTTTCAGTAGTCTGATGCTGTCGAGTAATATTTATGCAGCCACATGCTTATATGTGCTTTAGAAATTAAATAAATTAAGCTACACATCCTTTTGTTGGCTTTGTGACTTGTCCAAAAATAATTAAAGCAGATATGAAGGGGAAAAAAACTCATGGCTGTCAACAGTCCTGGTATCTAACATTTCACGAGGGTTGTTGCTAGGCACTGCGTAATGTTTTCCATCACCGCTGCTTTTTGCATTTTTGTGCTTAGTGTTTGTTAAGGTGGGAGATTGATAGGCTGGCACCTCAGTCCATCCATCTGTCGGAACAGGTGGAGAATAGGGAGGCACTCTGCCAGACTCCCCCAACACCCCCACTGTGCTGCAGCCCAGAGCAGGTGGGACTAATAATTACTGGGGTGGTAGGTTAATGAAGTACTTTTTTTGGGTCTTGGCTTCCAGTTGTGTATTACCACTATCACTTCAGGGCACGATGTAAGATAAACAGGAACAGTTTTTTCTTACGGCACAGCATAGTAATATGATTATAAACTGGACTTTTCATGAGGTCCAGTACAGTAAATGTGATGTGTTTGCTGTGATGAAAGCTAGAGGCAATACTCTATGTTGTGGGATGGCAGCTGTGCACACACATATGCTAGGTTTTTAATAATTACTTTTTTTATATTACCATTGGAAAGAAATACAATAAGATAGTGCCCCTTGTGTGTTTAATGTTATGGAGAAATGCACCACATATTATGTAATACTTACCAACATTTCTAATGTGAAGATATAGATGAGCTTTAATTATAAAGATCAGGACAACAAAGGTGAAACACAGACTTGTTATTTGGTCATGCTTGCTTTTACAAGTCTGAATACAATTTGGTATCCTAAAACAATATGACACAGGGATATACGAATACACCTGACATGGACTAGACAAGTCTCTAAACAGCTCTTGTAGTTTTTCATTTACATTTTTTTGTTGTTTTTGTACCTATTGAGGTGTTAGTTAGCCTTAGTTTTTATATTGTTTAATTTTGTTTGTGGGCCCTGTTGACTGCTCTTAAGATCAGACTGGCACATATCTCTAACACTTGGGTTCACGCTCGTAAACCATGAGACATTCAAAGGCTGACACTAGAAAAATGATTTGATATGAATATCACAGCATACACATCATTTAAAAAAATATATTGTGAAGAAAATACATTTCCTCATCTCTCACTTATTTTTTTTTACAAAGATACTCACATCAAATTGCTGTTACATAGCAGCACCCAATCATTGGAAAAGGAAAGGTTATATAAATAGCACAGCTATTCACTTCTACCAGAGATCACAAAATAAAAAGCCAAATATGAATGGTACAACCTTTGAACAATCTCCTTGATGTGCTTGAAGTCGCATATTTTTAGACTGGTTATGCTGTCCAAATAAGGGTCACAAGTAAGTGACCCTTTCTGTATAAAACGGTTCATTTCCTTCCTGGCTCTGACAGCCTCTTAGAATATGGTAGAGAAAGCCACCAGCTAATTGAAATGCTAATGTCTACTGACTTGCAGTAGCCGCTGTTTTAGTAGGTTAGTTCCCAGGGGCAGTTGATTGCCTGGTGCATGACAATGTAGTGTGAATCTGGAGGATGCAATGCCTGTTTCACAGGTAAGTATTTCTATTGTAAGGCAATTAGATTTTTTAGAATATTCATCAAGGGAATAGTTTTCTTCTGATGGTGGAGAACTGGGGACGGGGGGTGGGGGTGTAACCAAGTTTGTTGAACTATGTACTGTTAATTAAGAACATGTAACACCGTACATAATGTGACAAAAAAGCACAGTGTCATTGGGGCACGATGTATTGTTGAGGTGTATCTAAGGTTCTTTACTTTAAATTTCACAGAGGCTGACGCTTCGACATGTCAACAGTAACCAGTGTCTGGATGAGCCATCTGAGGAGGACAAAATGGTGCCCACTTTGAGGGACTGCCGTGGCAGCCGATCTCAAGAGTGGCTGCTGCGGAACATGACCTTGAGTGCCTAAAGCCTGAAAAGACTTCTTTCATTCTGACAGTATCTACAGGGTTGCATACTACTACAATGTGTGTGGGTTTCATTTTTTCGATGAAAAATGAAAATGAAAAATGAAAAATAGTCAACCACCTTGACCTTCTTGGAATCAAAGAAAGCATTTGAGCGATATAGAGTAGCAGCAGTAATCAAATTATTATTATTTTTTTCTCAAGACATGCTTGTTCATTCTGGCTCTAAATCTGCATCTGTTCACAGGAAAAAAAACCACAATAGGTGCTGAGAAATGTGGTACTGCGCACTGTAACAAAAAGCTCTTCTCTTAGACTTTATTTTCCAGTAGCTTAGGTAAAGACATTCATTTCAGCTTGGGAGGACCACAATACAAAATGTAATGCCTTAAATAAAGTAACTTAATAATAATAATAATTAATGCAAGAAATATCTTTGACACTGACCTCAAAGAGAATGTTCTTGCGAAACTAGTATATTTATTTTAAGGGTACAGTACAAAACACTGTATGTAGATTATGATTTCAATTGATCTAAAAACTTATTTAACTAATTTACTGTTATTTATGACAAGTATCTTGAGGTAAAAAATAACTAATAATGATATAATAGAAGCCTGCATATATGTTGCATACTGTATGTTTTTAGAAAAGACCAAAATAATGGAGAAATTGTTCATTTGGAAATGGAGTGTCAATTAATCACTGGGGGAGGGGGGGTTGATTTAAATAAAAATACAGAGCAGGCATTATTTCCCTGTTCCATGGTGACATTCATTTAAACTTTCTAGAAGTGCAATATATATACACTTAGTGTACAAAACATTAGGAACACCTTCCTAATATTGAGTTGCACCCCCTTTTGCCCTCAGAACAGCCTCAATTCGTCGGGGCATGGACTCTACAAGGTGTTGAAAGCGTTCCACGGGGATGCTGGCCAATGTTGACTCCAATGCTTCCTACAGTTGTGTCAGGTTGGCTGGTAGTGGATCTCTACTCGGAATAGCTCGTTCCATCTCATCCCACAGATGCTCAATTGGATTGAGATCTGGTGACTGGGCAGGCCACTGCAGTAAGCGAAATTCACTGTCATGTTCGTGGAACCATTCCTGGACAATCCTAGCCTTGTGGCATGGGGCATTATCCTGCTGAAAAAATCCATTAGCAGATGGATACACTGCTGCCATGAAGGGATGCACCTGATTGGCAATGATGTTCAGATATCCTGTGGCATTCAAACGTTGCTCCACTTCTATCAAGGGGCCCAATGTGTGCCATGAAAACACACCCCACACCATCACACCACCACCACCAGCCTGCAATGTTGACACTCGGCATGATGGATGCATGTACTCGTGTGGTTTTCTCCATACCCTAGTCCTCCCATCAGCATGAAACAGCAGGAACCGGGATTCATCAGACCAGGCAATGTTTTTCCAATCCTCCAGTGTCCAGTGTTTTTGTTCCTTAGCCCACTGCAACCGCAGTTTCTTGTGTTTTGCTGAAAGAAGTGGGCTGAGTGGGTCGTCGGCTGCCATACCCCATTCGTGTCAAGGTACGACGAGTTGTGCATTCTTTTATGGGTCTTTCGGCACCAATGTTGTACTGGACTGTCAGTTGACTAACTGTAGGCCGTCTGTTGCTCTGCACAATTCGTGTCAGCCTTCTTTGGCCTCTTTCATCAATGAGCCGTTTTTGACCACTGGCATGCCGTTGGCTGGATGTCCTTTGGGTGGTGGACCATCCTTGATACACACGGGAAACTGTTGAGCATGAAAAACCCAGCAGCGTTGCAGTTCTTGACACACTCAAACCGGCGTGCCTGGCACCTACTACCATACCCAGTTCAAAGGCACTTAAATCTTTTGTCTTGCCCATTTACCCTCTGAATGGCACACATACAGTACACAATCCATGTCTCAATTGTGTCAAGGCTTAAAAATCCTTCTTTAACCTGTCTCCCCTTCATCTACACTGATTGAAGTGGATTTAACAGGTTACATCAATAAGGGATCATAGCTTTCACCTGGATTCACCTCGTCAGTCTATTTCATGGAAAGAGTGAGTGTTCCTAATGTTTTGTACACTCAGTGTACATATCTGTTTTAAATTAAGGGCTTATCAGATGCTACTTTTTTGCCATTTTTCTTAACACAGTAGTGTGTATATGGCAGTTCTTCCTTTGTTCCTGATGTTTGATTGATTACACTTAGAACAAGAAAATGCAGTGAGTCGGTATTAGGTTTCTCTGTATTTGATTGAATCCCCAGAGCACTACCTATATGTTTTAGTGACAGATAAATACATCATCAATTGCATCACAAAATTCTTATCTTTTCTGTGAAGCTTTGTCAGCTTCTTTATCATTTGAATGTTTAATAGTATGCATATCACTAGTTTACTTGTTTGAATGATTTTGTATAATTAGATTTCAGGGACTATACTTTTTACTGTTCCTTGTTTAGTTTCCAGGAATCTGAGGAAGATGCTTTACTTGCAAAAGTAAATGTTGGTTTTGCTCATGCCCTGGGCAAGTGCTGGCAAACGATAACATCAGTTTACTGAAAATAAAACAAAACAAAACAAAAAAACTTCCATTCTGTATGTGTGCTGCAATCCCCAGAACACAGAAGAAATCAGTTGAGAAGCATTGTAATGCTTATGTATTTTATTTGCTGTAATATAATTTCAGAAAATATAATTGATTTGACTAAGTCCCTGGTTCTAGAAAGTAGTTTTGAAGTAAACTACTGAATGTGAATATTTTCTGAAGCAGTGTTTAAAAATTGAATGTATTGTATTTCCACAGAACAGCATACCTGTAACCAGAAGGCTGCTGTTTTATTACATTTATAAAATTAGTGTTGCTTTTTGTTAACATTTATAGTCTGACCTGCCGTAAAATGTAAAACCTGTGCTGGTTTGTGCTTCTCATAGGAGGGGCATTTGTTGTCTGTTTTACTGCTTGTTTCTTTATATCTTGGTATCCCCGAATATTTAATTATCTGCTCTTCAAATATATGCAAATTATTGTAATTATCAAGACAGCCCTCAAGTGCAGCGGGTACTCTAAATGTTATACATTTACAACCATTAAAATATATATATATATATATATATATATATTACAAATGGTACATTTTTCTTAAAAATATTTCCCAACATAAAACCAATGTCACCTTACAATAACTGATTTTGAGTTTCAGTGTTTTAAAATAAAATATCAAACAGAACGAAATTTTAATGTACCATTTGTAATTCAGTAATATGAGAGAATTGGTCAGGGGTCTGAATACTTTTGCAAGGCACTGTATATATATCTTTTATATAGCACCTTTCATAGTGGACCACCATCACAAAGCGCTTTACAGAGGTAGGCTGTGAACTGTGCATTATATGCAGAGTCACTTACAATAGAACATTGATTTAACATCTCATCTGCAGGATGGAGCACAAGGAGGTTAAGTGACTTGCTCAGGGTCACACAGTGAGTCAGTCAGTGGCAGAGGTGGGATTTGAGCCAGTGACCTTCTGCTTACAAGCCCTGGACCTTAACCACTGGACCACACTACCTCCTTTAACCGTAAGCCTTGTCTGGGATTTTATATAGAGTACCTGCCCAGTGCCCAATGAAAGTCTCTAGCTCAGCCCAGTACCACAAAATAGCACCAGCATTTGTTTGGTAGGCCAGGGTGTTTGTTGCCTGTAATGCTGCAAAACATGAAATGTGGTGAGATGCATAGTTTAGCACCCTGATAGTACATGCCCCCATTCAAACCCATTTTAATATTTACTGGTTTCATCCACAGTAATTAATACATTTAACTAGTGTTTACTGAGCTGACTTTAATATCAATTTTCTTAACAAAAAAAATCAATGCATTGCAAATAGAAGCCATTATTCAAACTCTGCAATTAATGTATGCACAAAAGAATATATTTTTAAAATAAATCTTATCAGAAAAAGCAGTATGCAAGCCCAGCAGCAAAATGTTGTGATTTAGCTGTACAATGTTGACTTGCATTGTACTTTTAAATATTAATTACACTGTTCATTTTTAATGCCTGATAAGAATTTTGTTTTCTTAATTTACAAAAATAGTTCAGAATAGTTTCTTCAGTAAAAAAAACACAAAAAACCCCCAAAAAACTGTCATGTCTACAGTATTATGAGTAATATAACCAGTCAGTACAATTGACTTTAATACAGTTAATTTCTGCATGTATTTTACCTTCAAGGTTTTTTGTTCTGTTGGAGTGTGATACCAGTGAAAAGGGTTATAATGTTGGGTATTTTAAATGACCCTTCATGCTGCTATTCTTTGTAGTTTGATTTAGTGTTTGTTTTCCCTTTTTTCTTTCATCATTTGGTTTTGAACTTTCGGTTTGCTTTCCAGCACTTGCAGGTGCAAAAGAACTGTGTCAGTGAACAGAAAACAAAATACCATTGTTGGTAAAAAGAAAATAAAGCAGAGCGCCTGTGTGGCGTTTCAACCAAAAGTCTGTGTCTCCGCTTCTGTCAGTGATTCACCCACACACCCCCTCTCACAGGCCCTATATGTTACTCGAGTGTTCCGATATGTTACTCGAGTGTTCCGACTGGAACTACCCGATTGTTGTATACTGGAACAAGTAATAATTTCAAGGCTTCTAGAATGATAGGTGTGCCACAGAAACTCGCCTTTAGACTTGAAGGTAGCTGCCCCCCACAAAAGGGAGAGAAAGGAAGTGGCAGGGGAGAGAAAGGAAAGAACAGATTAAAAGAGGTAGGTCCCATGTTTAAGTTTTCGAGCCTGCCACCTCACATCTAGAATAGCGGAAAGCATTTCATCTTTCCCCCGCCTATATAGTACTTACAGTAGGTGTTATGAGTTGATCAGTTCTACAACTTTTTTTAAATGGTAAATGATAAATCATGCATTGTTAGATTCCTAGAAATGTAACCAAAAAAATAAATAAAAAATAGGAAATTATGACTATATAGTTTGTTTTAAATATAGCTGGTACAGCATATGTAAATAAATAAATTACATAAATAAATAACAGGAAATGTTTTTGAAGTTCATACCTCCTAGTTAGCAAAGGTTTTTCTTTTGGCGTATACAGTAACTCTCCATGTGGCATGCTGACTGCTGCATAATCCAGTTTATACCCCTGCCATTTTGTTTACATCATCGAGTTGAATCTGTTTAAATTTCAGAAAGTCAGAAAACAGTGACAGTGACGTTTTAATCACCGTTTTAGTGTTTGGAGCGTCTTTCTTTTGTAGTATGTTTTGTAATTCATTTTCTGTGAAGTCACAAAATCGCTATTCAGCAGTTTTTTCACATCTCCTCTCACTCCTCACAACCAGAGAAAATGGTGTTCCTTTAAAAAGGGGCAGGACTGACAGTGATGTGAGCCAATCATGTGACAGATGGAGACTATTGCCTGGTGGTGTAAGGATGTTAGGGCAATAGTTCAATCTATTTGTGCTCGTATGATGAGGTTTTAACCAATCACAGGCCAGAATTTCCAACCACTGATTCATATATATATTTACAGCCCACACAACCCAAATTACCTTGGCCCCTGAGCTCCACAAGCTACAGATCACTGAATACCTGGGAATTGCTTTTGTGGTATCTGTCTCTTGGATTTTATAAAGTCAACGCATACTAAATTTCATGCCTTCTTTATTGCATCTGTGATTCAGCTATAGTCCATAAAAATAATAATGTAACCTTGGATATACATGCTTCAAAATACATTGTAGTGGCTCTGTAGGGGCACCCTGTTCCAATAAACATTATGTTCAAGCCCCAAGCCACCACTGAAAAGAGAAGCAGAGGGAATACATATTCCACAGAAAAGCTTGGTGTAACACTCACTGAGGTCCTAATCCTACATATTTATAATCCCAGGAATCGAGGATGCTAACTAGCTTTAAAAAAAGCCAGTTGTAAACAACTCATTTGTGTTCTTTGTTGTCTTTAATGAAGCATTGGTCGAATCAGTCAATGATTTGCAAATGGGCTAGGGAAGCATACGCTGCAATGCATATTCTATATTTGTTTTACATTGTATCAAGTACAATGTAATAACATCACCATGCAATGCAATTAACATACCAGTAAACATATTTAAAATGTCCTTAGCTATAAAGGTTGCATTTGTATGACCACTTAACCTTTAATGTCTGGTTTGTAGATATTTAGTTGTGGGAATGGGGAAAAAAAAATAAAAAATCCTATGAGAATATAGGCAGTGATGCCGAATGGAACAGGAATATGGAAGCACAAGCTGCCAAAAAAAGATCTGACTTCAGGTTAAAGAAAAATTCTGGAAGTCATTTTTAGTGCTATATAAAACATTTCGTGAAGCTTTGCAAAAAAAAAAAAAGAAATGTATTGTCTATCTTAACAAAAAAAAAGCAAAGAAGCATACTCACTAAGGGTTCTAAACTACTTCCATAACCTTCATGTTTTATGACCCACAGATTGAAAGGAGCTTTATTCACAGAACACAATGATAAATCAGGCTTGAAAAATTACACATTTCCTACAATCAAAGAGTACAAGATTAAGAACCAAAGTCAAATGTGTGTTGTTGTTTTTTTTTTTTTTTGATTAACCAAAAAAAAATAAATAAATAAATAAAGCACAATTCTGAATAATAAATGTTGTTCTGCCTAACTGTTTAGCACCATGTGAATATTGATGCATAAAAAAAGCATGACAAGGATCTAACAGATGAATAAAATAACAGAAATACATTTTATCTACACTTTCACGTTTTGTTCACATTCTGGTAAGTTATATTACATTATAATGTATTGGAGAGCCTGAGGTGTTGGCTTTTAGAGTTTATGATAAGAAAGTTCATTATTTAGCATACTTTCTGTTTTCTAAAGGCTCCTAAAAGCTGAATTCCTGAAGTGATGACTACTGGGAGTGTTCAGCTATAATTGCAGTTCCCTCTGTAACTGTAATTTTGTATACTGATTTGACATTAAGTAACTCACAGTTGCCACCGTTACAGAGGGGCAGAAATAACAGATGCCAACATTAGTCTGGCAGGGATCGGTAAAAGACACAGTCGCTGAAAGCACAATATTGTGGGAAAAGTGTCAGCATAATGTAGGTTTTATCTCAACCTAACATCTCTCTCATATGGTCTGAACAAGTTTTCTATCAAATGGTAAATGAAGTGATGGAAATTTTGTAAGCAATTTTTTGTTGTTGCTCTTAAAGTTTAAATGTTTTGTTTTCACTGTAGAACGTTTTCATTTAAATACTTGAGTCAGAAGATTTCAAGATGACTGGGTTCAAAATACATCCCTACATGTCACATAAAACATTAGCAGTCCTAATGCTCCCTCAGGTGAAACTGGTCTCTAGAAGGTCACTTGGTGATTGCTGCAGTAGTTCTGACAGTGTTGGCCGCTCCACCATACCTACTCTAAAAGTGCTTTTACACTTACAACTCTGACCTGGGCTGTCTGAAAGACAAGTGAATTAAAAGGTTCTTATCAGTTGGGCCATCCGTTTACATTAAGCCCAGTATGTATGTGCCTAGCCAGCTAACACAGCAACAAGGTCCCAATCATATCCTGTACTAATTAGCTCACATAACAGTAAAAACACTCAATAACGGAAGAATTTAGTAAGGGAACCCACCCCAAGTATTAATAACATGCCGTTGTATCCCTGCTGGCTGGCATTTATGCCTGCCAAGCAAGGAAGCTATACCTTCAGTTGGGATACAAGCGCAGTACAGTCCAACTGCTCTGTATGTTTTACAGTAATCATCATAAGGGGTACCATGACACATGATCATATATAATACAGTCATAACTTTAATTTTTTTAAAATAATTTGAGAAAAATAAAATGCAGCACTGCATAATACATATCTGCTTCTACTGTTCTCTAAGCACCTTTTATGAACAGGTTTCTTGTAAACCCAATTATCACTGCATGACTGGATTTTTCCCATTATAATTATTCTACACTATCCATTCTTGACAGCTTGCTTTAATTGTAAGATATGATGTAAATACAGGAATGTCGTCACGCATAACTAGAAGTGCCTATATATTGCAAGTAAGAGAAAGAGACAAAGCTAGGCATAAATGTATAATAACCGCTGTCCTGGGACCATGTAGCCTACATAGAGAAATGTTTAGTGCATTCTAGAAAACCTAGCAATATATAATAGTTGGCAGAACAATTCTAAAATATCCCTATGGAATCACCTAAATGTTATAAAGAGAACTGCACAGTGTGTGGGTGTGAGTGAGTGTGTGTGTACATGCAGTTCTGTAAAGCCCCTCAGCTAAGGCCTCAAAGGCAGAGCATATTCACAATTTCAAATGAATTAGCTGTGGAGAATCCACACCTTTCTATGGTAACTATGCAGTTTTTAAGTTGCAGTGTTTGGTATGCACATGTATTTCACCACCTAGTGTGTCCACTGTACATTTAAAAGCATGTTCTTGTAAACTACTTTTAAATTGACATTGATATGAAACACATATGTTGGTATATAACAGCACTACAATTACATTTGATCTGATACCATTTGTAAAACAATAAGATGTGCTCTAACAGTACATTTTTATGATGTTACTCTAGTTGCTATATTTGGTTTTATATATATATATATATATATATATATATATATATATATATATATCTTTCTCCTTCTCTGGCTTTGAGCTTTCTGTAAGCTTCTGGAGAATCCCAAATGACTGGAATGAAGCACTTCATCACTCTACTCAAATGCTACCGATCAACTCTTCCCCCACTCGCTTTCTTTATATAGCAAGTACTTGGGGCCATCAGATTTGAAATGTTACATGGAATTTGAATGGAAAGAGAATATATGTACAATCCCAGGCCCACAGTCAGGTAAAGATATACAGATAGGGCAGCAGTGTGGAGTAGTGGTTAGGGCTCTGGACTCTTGACTGGAGGGTTGTGGGTTCAATCCCCGGTTGGGGACACTGCTGCTGTACCCTTGAGCAAGGTACTTTACCTAGATTGCTCCAGTAAAAATCCAACTGTATAAATGGGTAATTCTATGTAAAAAAAAAAAAATGTAATATCTTGTAACAATTGTAAGTCGCCCTGGATAAGGGCGTCTGCTAAGAAATAAATCATAATAATGATATAGATGAGAAAATATTCCTAACTCAATATTGGATCAACAGAAGTATCAAACATCTCAAAAAGGCAAAGGAAATGTGATACAATAAATCAAATTGAACAGGCTCACAGTTGTTTTGACGTTAGCATCAGTCACTTACACACTATGAATAGGACATATTTATTCAGCGCCTAGGCTGTAAGAAGACACAAGGTGGCAAAAATTGCTTTCTGGGTGTATGGGATGAGGATTTATTTGTTTTTTGAAGTGTGCAGCCTAGATCATGTGTTAAAAGAAGAATCATCCAAATACCTTTTTTTATTATTGCTAAACTATTGTATTCTTATAAAGTCTGATTTCAGTTAGAAGGTGCTTTATGCTGTACTATAGTAAAAACACATTCTAATACATGTTCTCTTTATGTGGATGACTCCAATGTTGTCTATTTCTCTAACGGGTTTTTTTCAGGTAACAAAAAAATAACGCACCATTAAACACTGGCACAAGGGTTTTGAATCCCAAGCATGTGCTGATCACCATAAGTCACTTTCTATAGAAAATGTGTAACCTTTCTTTCTTGGCAATGACCACAGTATTCGTTTCCTGGTCTATTAACCCAATGACACTGGAAAGGGGGTGTGACAGACAAAGAATGAATCTTGGTTATAAATCTCCCTCCCGACCTGTGAGGGCGATGTGTAAAGGGAACAGAGTGCCGTGGATGGTCTGACAATTAATTCACAGGGTTAGGTGGAGTTGGCCATCTAGAAAGGGGCGGAGCTACAGTACACCAAGTCATCGACCCGAAAGGGAAGCGATGTGGCAACCGCAGATTGGAGAAGAAACCGTTGCACTCGCTAACCAAGAGAGTGTGACTGACGGTACATAAGGTGACGTAGCGAGGTGATCTGCTCCTTATGTTAAGGTTAAGTTGAACCGGAAGGAGTGCTGTGAATTACTGTGAGTGTTTTGTTTTGTCGTGTCTAAAAATCTACGTCTTTGTTATTATTATTATTATTTATTTCTTAGCAGACGCCCTTATCCAGGGCGACTTACAATTGTTACAACATATCACATTATTTCACATTTTACAGATATCACATTTTTTTTTACATACAATTACCCATTTATACAGTTGGGTTTTTACTGGAGCGATTTAGGTAAAGTACCTTGCTCAAGGGTACAACAGCAGTGTCCCCCACTGGGGATTGAACCCACAACCCTCCGGTCAAGAGTCCAGAGCCCTAACCACTACTCCACACTGCTGCCCTATCTGGATCTGGAGCTGTCGCTACAGGCCAGCACAAAACCCGGACACACTGCACCATTGTACACGAATAAATTGAATTTCACAACGAGCACTATAGCACTCACTGTGGACCTGAGAACGTGTGTGTCTTTGTGTGTGTCCTACTGTGTTTATTCATTTCAAACTGTGTATTATTATTTCGGGACTGCAACCTGTTGTTTTGGAACAGTGCAATGCACATTGCTGTGTATTGCTTGGGATTATTCTTTGTGGTCGCTAGGCCAGGATTTACAAAATAAAATCAGTTTGGATCGTGAACTTTGTTGTCTGTCTTCTGTTTCTTAATCACATCACCACTACACCTGCGCACTGCAAACCACTTTGCCACAGGGGATCATTCGCTCAGTTCTTTGTTCTTGTTCAATAGCTTTTTCTAGAGATGTTACTCACTTGTAAAGAGCACCAAAGGGCACGAGAAAATAAATAGAAGATATTACACTATAACCAACACAATTTACTTTTCATTTCATGCATGAGGGACAACTGTGTAAATCAAGCGGTACTCAAGACAAAACCAAATTATCCTTCCTAGCACATGGTAGAGAATACAGTACTTAGTTTGTATTTAAAGAAAACTAAAAAAAAAAAGAGCTTTTCCTATTCAGCTCAGCACAGCACAGCATTTAGAATTCCCAGGAGCAAAGTGAATTTGACTAGTATTCTTACACAGTGAAAAGGAAATGTACATGTGCATGTAGTGTGGAAATATCAAATATAATTGCAGTTATCAGCTTCACAGTGTGTACAGCAGGCAATGTGATAAAATGAGCTCTGGAGGAAGCAGAAGCTGTTGGATGATGATCAATGATTTGAATGTATTTAATCCCAAAGTTATTGTGTGTAATTAAGCACTCTTCAGGGTGGGATTAACCAAAGAAAGACAGATATGATTTTTCTTACTGCAGACATAGGTGTTTGTGTTATTTTAATGTTCAAAAACTATGTTGCACTGCTATTCATTAGTTTTCCTGACCAAACAGGATCCAACATATCTTGGCTGGGCGGTCACTAGTGACTAGCTGTCAGACTTGCACTTGGATTCTAATTGAAAGGCAAAGACAATTGAACAAGAGGTCATGTATTCAACCCACCATTTTACATACATACCAGCAATTGCTGTACCTTCTTGAGAAGTGTAATAATAATAGAAAAGTACCCCTAGCATTTGCTTCCATATTGCCTAAGGGTGGATGCATGTTTTCAGATACTGTTTGAATTCTAGTATTTGCCTACCCTTAGTCATCCCCTCAACACTAATTATCACAAAATGCTAATACAAAGTATATAGTGAAAGATGGTAGCTGTTGTGTGGTTCCTTGACAACGACATTTTTGAAAGATGGATTTTTTGAATGGGTCTGATATTATTCTCTCATATAATATTTGTTCTATGAAATCAATGGTGATACATTAGGGTTAAAATCTCAAACTGCCTGGAGTAGCAGAAACTATTGAAATTAATAATTGATTGGGTAAATCAATATTAGTTTTTCAGTAGCCTGATTGTACTTTGGGCTTTTGAGTCTGAAATCCACAAGACATACTGTATTTTTAAATGACATAGTCATCTCAATAATTATTTTCCTGCAAAAACAGCATATTTACTAATACAAATAGTCATCCACAGAATGATTAATACTCACTGTTAAAGGCACCAGTTGAACTGTAAACCTTGCATAGGTGGGTCACAGTCAGAATCATGAAAATCTTGATTTGTTCATGATTAGATGCAATTATGTACTTGTACATAACCAATCAACCAAATACCTAGGTGCTTTTGAATTGTGATGTTTCAGGGTGAAACCCTTACCAAGGCTGTCATTATAGATGTTAAGTGAGTTTACCATTGGGAATATCTGACCTCTGCCCTAAAATATAGGTGAGGTTGACCCAGAGAAGACATCTTTTTTTAAATAACATTATGAAAAGAAAACAATCACATTGTTTGACTGACAGTGAATGAGTTAATGCAATGTGACATTTTGCTTAACCGCATTTGAATGCAACCCACCCTAACTTTATAGCACTACATGATACAACACCACTATAGCCTTTAGATGTCAATTCCCAAAGTGTCTCTTATAAAAATAAATAGGAATATCTATGACCCTTTTTATGACTTTAAAACAGAATAATAATGTTCTGTGTTTACAAACACAATTAAGGGCATTTTTTACAGATGTAATGATCTCAGACTGAAACTTGTAATAATAAACCATTTTTATTGTTTCTCAATGGTGGTAGATCCTTGTAATACAGTCTATATAGCATACTGTTTAGTAAACATAGAAGTCTGTTGCAAAATTACTTTTGTCTTATCGGTATTGGCTCTGATGACAGCATTGACAAGCCACCTTTCTACCTACTTCACTGTCCTCTGATAAATTGATTCCCAGAAGTCTCTTTGTTATGACAATGTCAAAGGCCCCAATGGGAAATGTTCATGTATTACTTCCAGATGTGCATAACATCCATATTTCTGTCTCAGCCTGTATAGCAAAACTGGACATAATGGCATAATAATTGTTGTCATTGTATGCGTTTATACCCCCCCCCCCCCCCCAACATGTATTGCCAGAATTTAAGTAGGTACCAGGTATAAAGGAAAAAGTACCTTTATGCATATGTGATTTCTGAATAATATTATCTGCACAATGCATAGAAGAAAATAAAATGCAATGTAATAAACATTATCTATTATTTCTTCTACGATCATCAACAAATGTGTGCTAAAAATAATTTTTATTTTAAATTAAAAAGATTAGATTTGTTGCACCTGCTTTCTAAAAAGAAGAGCAAGTTAATAAAACTTTTATTTCTCCAACATGCATGCAAAGTGATTGAAAAATGGCTTTTAAATGAATGAAGTCAATCATAACTGATCAAATCTTTTTATGTAATAGCTTTGCAAACTCTGCCTTTCCAAGAAAAGGTAAAGGCTTTAGTGCAATGTAGTAATCAATCACAGGCAACCAAATCAGAGACTGTGTAGTGGCACCACATTTCTGACATAAAGTCAATACTGGGGTATTTATCTACTGTTGATTAGATGTGAACAGGCTATGGCTAAGGTTGGTAAACAGAAGCCTTACATCTTTACTGATCAAGCTCACTGTCTTTTATGCTTTTAGTATTCTGTTGAAATTGCTGAAATTTTGAATTCATGCTGCATCTCAAAGTTCACAAATTAAGGTCAATTTTAATAATGTTTGGTTACGAGAGAGATAAAAAGATTAACAAAGGCACTCGATTATAATGAGGACAGCTGTGAAACAAATTGATACAGGGTTGATTATAGCAGTTGTTCAAACTCAATTCAAATTGAATGTGTAGCGACCGAATTGCCATTTTTCAAAGTGACAGTCAACAACATTTCACCTCATGAAAAAAACAACATTTACTTTGAACATAACTAAGGTTATTGTTTATATGGCCCACCAGTGCCATATATTTTAAATAGGCATTACTATTACAATTGAATAATGAGAAAAGGCACACGATATTCAGCTATTTCATATGCTTACTTTTGTTTAACAACCATGACATGTACTAAGATGATGTACTATTGATTAAAAGTGACAGCGAACTTACCTCCTTTTATATTACCTTTCTAAATGCATTAAAAAAGAACTCTACAAATAAACAACCCTGTATAATATTGTTTTAAAATAGGTGACTAGCAAAAAATCTTACTCAATTAAGTGCATCACTGTCTATACTGTCTATATTGGAGTGATCTAGTTTCTAAAGGCATTTCTAACCTAAAACTTGTGAATGATGCCTGCTTTACCTGTCCAACAGTTTGCTTAATTAGATCTTTATAATTAATAGTTCTCAGCTCCTAAAAAGTTGCAGCGTTCAAGTTATTTATAAAATGTTTAAGAGCTGAAAACAAGTAAAAAGGTGTAATTAAGCAAATTATTAATTCAATTAATGGTTTAGTTAAGCAACTGAGAGCTCAGCTGGAATGAAAACCAGAAGACACACGAGGTCCCCAGGACCAGGGTTGGGAAGTCCTGCACTATCGTTTAAATAGAATAAAAACAAAGTATGCACTATGTTTGAGGACAGTGGTGATTAATTACCTTTTTTCTTCAAAGATGGACACAAATCATTCAAATAGTTTATGAGCATTTATATTTTTCACAAAATCTGCCTATGGAATAAAACATGATCCAAGACTTTTTCCACTGCACAGACTCAAGCTATTGAAGCATAAAAGATTGTTGTACACTCCATTCCCTTTCATCCCGCTACCTGTCAATTATCATTTGTCAGTCCCAAGCAACCTTACTCTATTAGAAAATCCCAGAGGAAAGGTTTTGTAACCAGGTTAAAGAAAAGGGCTTGTAACTAGGAGGTGCCCGATTCAAATCCCGGATCACTCACTGACTCACTGTGTGACCCTGAGCAAGTCACTTAACCTCCTTGTGCTCCGTCATTCGGGTGAGACATTGTTGTAAGTGACTCTGCAGCTGATGTATAGTTCACACACATCCTAGTCTCTGTAAGTTGGCTTGGATAAAGACGTCTGCTAAATAAACAAATAATAATAATGCAAGATACTAACGATAAGAAAGACAGTAAAGTGTAATAAATACAGAACACAGATTTCAAAGCCTCTAAAGGGCAAACCCACTAAAGTAACTGAATCCAGAAATTAGGTAAAATTAACAAGCAATTGATGTGCTAAATGATACATAATTGGCAGAGTTTTGTTCCTAAATATGTGGACAAGCCACTAATTAGTTTCCCCAAGAAATTAGATATATTTGAAGTTTTAACATCTACTCTCATATAATGGAAATCAAGATGCATTACACAGGTGAAAGGTCTTTGCTTGTTGTACAACCAAGACCATCTACTTGCTGTGCTAAGACCATTTTAAAATATTGTAATACAGCTACGCATCATTATCATTAGCCCCCCTAATATGAAAACCACAGACTAGCATTCTCTGCAGTTTGGATTGTGTAATGTGACATGTAAGGAACTGTGACTGAAAAATAATAGATGAATGTAATGTACCTAAATATTACATTGCATCATAGTATATATTCAATTATATCTTATCTTTTTCTAAGACCTGGGATAATGCTGATTGTGTTGTCATAGCAACTCTCTTAAACAATATAACTGGAGGTGAAGCTGGACCTAAATGATAACAGAAATGTACAGCTTCAACTACAGTTTATGTCGGACACAGCTGTCAGCAACAAAATAACAAAGTCTGGCATACAAATTGGAAACTGAATTAGAAATCACCTCATACAAGTATAATGGATCATTTAAATCAGCTTTGTTGTCTGTTTTAAGCCATTTTGACAGTTGGCATATGGTAATTGTATTTGCTCATGTGCAACACCTTTGTATTTGTTTTGGGTTTATAAACAACTGTAGGATGTAGTTACACCTGCCAATATCGGTGTAATGAACCGCAAAATTAAGGTGCACATTTACTGTAGTAAACTTCTGTAAGGGAATTGCAGGAACATAAGGTTAAAAGCTATCTAACTGCTTGTTATGAGGTTAAATGGCTTGCTTAGAGAGTATGTGATCGCTGTTTACAACCAGCCTACATCCTAGATATTGTTATGTAATACCGATTACAGCAAAATTAAGTTTTTTTGAAAAATGCAAAAAATAACTATTTAAATAATGACGCAAAATAGCAACATGTGTGTTCATCTGGCTTCAGTTAATGTGGTAGCTGTCTAACTCCCCAACAATGTAGTGGATTACAGTTTTGGGGGATTTCAGGCTTTTTCTGTTGCTTAAAGAATGTGCAATAATTAATAAATATCCATACAAATCATGGATAACAACCTATTGCACATGTTAGTAGGCTGGTAGGTACACAGTGCGGCATATGAATAGGGTTATAATTCTTGATAATATCCCCTCAATTGTCTGATGAGGCCTTTTTGAGTGAGTTTAAAATAAGAAAAGTAAGCCTACTGTAAAAAATCCATATAAAATATTTACTAGGTCCATTGAATGCTTAACACAGAAAGCAAGCACAAGTTTAATAAAGGTTTATTTGGTTTTGGCGCTGCTCTGCACACATATTTATAGGGCTTGGAGTTTATAGAGTTTTTATTAATTCATAAAGGCTCTGGATACTGCCTTTCTTTCATACTGTGAATATCCTGTTACACACCACCCAATAAAAAAAGAAACCGATATTGAAGGTTTTTACAGTAATTTGTTCAATTGCCTTGAGACACATTGCCATTGTGAGGGTCATTCTTGAGGCTTTTTTTTATTTGTCTTTTACTTGACTGCACTATGAATTATATAAATCTAAAATCAGCAGATGATTATGAACTCATTTGCTACAGATATTTATAATGATTGCAAACTATCCTCTGAAATACATTAGATCAGAATTCCTTACAAATACTTTCTTGCTTCATTAAAAAAAAAAAAAACAAGGGATTTTATACATAGCTGAAGGCAATATTATTATTCCATGTTCCATTTTTTTATGTACAAGCTTGCAGGTCGATTGGTAATATGGTGGGGAATTGATCACAATATATTTCACAATGTATAATGTTGTCTATGCCCCATACAGTAGCTAGCACTGCAGAACTGTCTCGAGGTACCACAAGGATAAGCACAGCAGTGCAACTCAGCAGGAGGAGCATATATTGCGCAGGAGCTAAGCAGGGGGAGAGCGAAGGAAAAAAAAACCCTGAGCTATAGCTTTTCATTTCACTCACCTGAAAAGCAAAGCTACGAGTCGATCTCAAAGATGAGCGTCAGACCCTGACAGCATCGAACGCGGCAACTCACACCAAGAACAGACCTCAGGTCTCTTACACAACTCCATCCTGCATAGCAAATACATGTATATCTCTGCAGTAGTACAGGGGTTGAGACGGATACATGCATCACCAGCGTATACAATTTGAGCTAGTATTAGCAGAAGTATGAAACCATCTATTCTGACGTTAAAGTCACCGGATCTGTTTTCAAGAAAGCCACTTGCTTAATGAATCACTCTTTACATTTAGAAGTTTTAATGTCAGATGTGAACTCTGTCAAGACGCAGGTCACATATAACTCCAAACCAACCTGCACAAAAATCGGGATTGATCAACAGTAATCACCAGCTGGAAGCTGCGGTGTTGGTTTATGCATAGGCGCTGCAGATTTTTTTGTTGTTGTTGAATGAATCCATCAGTCTGAAGGGGAACTATCTCAACAATTTAATACATAAGTTATTTAAGCTACTTTACTTTAATAAATTATTTACAAAAAGAAAATTAATTTAAAAAAAAAACTGCGTCATGCTTATTGTTTTAACACGTTGGTAAAGCCGAACAGCAACTGAATCAGGTATTTAATTAAGGCACGGAAAACAACACTTCTGATTGTATTCAAAGGCTCGTTATTCTGGCTGTTCTCATCATATTATGTCTGCACTTCGAAAGAAATTTGGTGACGATTACCAAGTAGTAACCACTTCATCTAGTGGCTCCGGATTTACTCAACCAGCACCCAAGAGGAAAAGGCAACGGTTTGTGGACAAGAACGGACGATGCAATGTCCAGCATGGTAACCTGGGGAGTGAAACAAGCAGATATCTTTCGGATTTATTTACCACCCTGGTAGATCTGAAATGGCGCTGGAATTTATTTATTTTTGTTTTGACTTACACTGTAGCGTGGCTTTTCATGGCATCAATGTGGTGGGTCATAGCCTACATTCGAGGCGATCTCTATAAAGCCCACGATGATAAGTATACGCCGTGTGTTGCCAATGTCTACAACTTTCCTTCAGCTTTCTTATTCTTTATTGAGACAGAAGCCACAATAGGCTACGGCTTCAGGTATATCACTGACAAATGTCCAGAGGGGATCATTTTATTTCTCTTTCAGTCTATCCTTGGATCCATAGTAGATGCTTTTTTGATCGGCTGTATGTTTATAAAGATGTCTCAACCCAAGAAGCGAGCAGAGACCTTGATGTTTAGTGAACATGCGGTTATTTCTATGAGAGATGGCAAACTGACTCTCATGTTCAGGGTGGGCAACCTCCGCAACAGCCACATGGTCTCAGCTCAAATCCGCTGCAAATTGCTTAAAGTAAGTGTATTTTTATTTCACTGCAACTCACTGCAAGTCAAATGTTTAAGAATGTTTATTTTTTCTAAAACGTATTTTGTGCGTCTAAAGTATATTCTCAAACATTTACTGTAAAAACAAACATAACATTGTTTAAAAACTACTGCATACCATGTATGTTTTAATCTGGGTTTACAGAGCTCTTTTTTTTAAGATGTCACACGCACACCTGCCTGTCCACCTTGTTGTTTAAGCTTGATACGTTTTTCTTTCTTCAGTTCTCAGAAATCTGATACACGCGCTTGCATTGATATGTATATGTGTCATCTACTGTAACACTAGCAGTGTTTGAATGTAAGTTTCAATTTTTATATGAATCAATAGTTAATCAACCTTGTTTTGAGTACAACACTGTCTAGATAGTTTAATCTGGTATTTTTATTACTGTACTATTTAAAACTCAGATCATCAGATTCTTTCTTTCTTTCTTTCTTTCTTTCTTTCTTTCTTTCTTTCTTTCTTTCTTTCTTTCTTTCCTTTAAATGTAGGCTAATGATATGCATCGCATGTTTTATTTAAAGTCCACAGACAAGACCAGATCTCCTTTTATGCAATATTTTGTAACCCCCTCAGTTGATAATTGCCCACTCTTCAAATATATGAAAAAGATCTAAAGCACAGTGATACAGTAACCCCCAAATGCCATCCATTTGTGTTTAGGAATGCAGAATGACACCCCCGTGCTCACTAAATAACTTGGTATTCCTGAATACAAAATCATTCCATCTTCATTTTAATGAGCAATTCGTCCACAAGTACTGTGGTAGCCCAGATAATCATTCACTTACTACTAATGGCCTACTTCTATACAAAAGGACTAGGGAGGGCATTTGCTCTTCATTTTACCCCCCAAAATAAGCGATGATTGTCAAGAGTGTCTGGCATTCATCTGCCCCAATACCTGTTGGTGGAACATTTGGATGGGGGATTTTTTAGCCCGACTAACCTTATTCTAAGTCTAAACATAACCCACAGTACATTAATTACATTTGGTTTACAATATTAAGCAAACCAATGTTGGTTGTTTTTTGTGTTGTCTGATTTGCCACCATTCTTAGGCTATTCACTTTTGAAGTATGTATCACATTCTGACACCTATGTATAATGTCAGAGCAAACTGTAACACACTGTTTACAATCTTGATGGCTGTTTACAGTTTTCAACCTTAAAGGAGACATGAACAGAGCAGTACAGTATTGCATTTTAAGGAGCACTGCTAGTATTGTAATCCTCATTAAAATTGAGGACACCCTGAATTAATAATCAGTATTAAACAGGCATGTTAACAGCAGGTGAGAAAAGTGGCAGTGTTTTATCTAGGGCATGAAGAGTCAATGTTTTACAGTAATTTATGACAATGGTTTACACTTTCTAACTGTAAACATATTTTCCAATACCTCCCAAGAGTCATTTAAAAATGTTGGCACTTTTCCAGGTAACAAAAGAAGCTATAAACTACCAAATGGAATGGCTTGTTGAGTTATTCACATAGATTTTAAAAGTATGTATTTTATGTACCCTGTAATAGTTCAGTGTTACGATTCGTTAAGTTTATTTTTCTGTGTGTATCTCACATGATTGATGGCAGGAAATGATGACAAAATGTGAATAGCTGTCATGGTGTCTTGAAGAATTGCTGTGGCTATGCTGATATTTCTCCTTTCTCTGCACGCTTGCTTAGTCACGGCAGACGCCTGAGGGTGAGTTTCTCCCCCTCGATCAGTTGGAGTTGGATGTGGGCTTTAGCACCGGGGCTGATCAGCTGTTTCTCGTATCCCCCCTTACAATATGTCATGTGATCGACACCAAGAGCCCCTTCTATGAACTCTCCCAGAGATCCATGCAGACCGAGCAGTTTGAAATTGTTGTAATCTTGGAGGGCATTGTGGAAACCACTGGTAAGTAATCATATTCTCCATATTAAATATACTGACTATATATATCAGAAGTGGTTAGGGCTGTGTTCGAAGGTTCGAAGGTTTGAAGGTTCGGTCGCTAGCCAGGGATTCGAAGATTGTTTTAAACCTTTGAAGGTTCGTCAGATGCTATTGGCGCACTGTTTTTTTTTCCTGTTAACAATTGTTTGACAATGTGTGAATACTATAAATCACACATTAAATGTCACTCATGCAAAATTCGATCTTTTGATTTGTATAATGCATATTATGTAAACAAAAAATGTTGTATTAAAATCTGCTACCAAATCGTTATACGTGACAACAATATGTGGTGCCGCCGCTGTGTATGGAGTAGGGTATTAGTAAGCACTGGGGCGGTACCTGTAGCGGTTGTAGTGCATCAGTAAAATATGTACTGAATATCTAGTATACAAGACAGTTTAAGAGAAGTGCTATGGTAGAATATGTTTGAAACATACAAAATATACGATAGCACTAAGAATTTTAATTTCGAAAACTGAGCACCGTCCCCCCTCCCACCTCCCACCTCCCACCTCCCACCTCCCACCTCCAGCTCGTGTTATCCAGAAGCAGACCTTTCATTTCTTCATTCTCCATCTCGACAGCAAAGCGTTGTATAGAAAGAAATGTCTCGAAACCCCTCTGCTGTTCTGGATTTTTTTTTGTTAAATGCCCAGACGACCAAAAAAAAAGTTGAATGCAAACTGTGCAAGTGACTCATATCATGGCGGTATAACCAATCTCTGGGGTCACTTGACAAGAGTAAGTTCATATTATTATTAGTAGTATTAATATTTTTACAAGTAGTAAAATGTTACAGATAACCTGCTTGGAACGGTGACTGTTAAATAAAGCTTTGTCTTGCCTAAGTCCGCTGCAGTTGTGCAATGCAAGCTTACTGTATGTATCGCAAACATCTTCAATTACGTGTAAATAAACAACGTGTATTTTTATTTAAATTATAAAAAACATGATTACTGTTCTATATAACATATTTTTAAACTACATGGGAATGTTGTATTCCATTTATATGGATTACCCATAAAAATAATAGGATCAATCAAATATAAACAAGTAGCTATGGTGACGTCACCAGTACATTATGCAAATGAGTACCATCGAAGGTTTGAACCTTCCTTCGGTAATGTGTTCCAAACCTTTGAAGGTCAAAATGTACACTTAGTCGCAGCCCTAGAGCCGGTGGTCAAACCGCGGCTCTTTTGCAGTTCAAGTGGCGCTCCTGGTGAAATGCTGGGTGACGCGCGCTTTGCAGCCCGAATGAACTGAAGAAAGAATAATAAACAAAAACGAGATTAGAGAAAGTAAAAATAAACACAACATTTATTATTTGTGTTAATTATTCTATCTCGTCGTCTCCCCTGTTTCTTTGAGCCTGCATGTTCACTCAAGGATATTTCGTCACTTGTTGACTTTCGACTCCGCTCGCTGTCGCATGCGTAATTCGAAGCCGAATGTGCAGTTGAAAGTAAATTTCATAATTTTGAATTAAGCGCTCGTTCGTTTCGCGGAGACGGTGCGTGACCGAGCTGTCATTGAGTGGCGTGTGTATGGTGACGTCACGGACCAGAAACAGAAACCAAACAATGGCGGTGGTGAAACTGAGCGCTACAGTGCTCACCGTATTTATTAAATAATAAATAATCAAAAGGTTTAAACAAACACAAAACACACTAAACAAAAAGGCGAGTTGGCCAAACAAATAAACAATAACGGAAACAAGTATACTTATAATATAGCAATTGTTTATATTTTACTAGCGCTGTTCTTGCTCACTCTCCCCAAGGGTAGAGAGCTGCAGGTTTATATACAGTGACCATTTCCCGATTAGCAACAATTAATTAATGAATTAACTCGGGAGATGGTCACCGTCTGCACGAGTTTAATAAGGATGCGTGACTGTCAGCTAGCTAAATAAATCACAAGCTGATCAGTCACGCATCCTCACGAGGTTTTTAAAAACACAAAAACAATAACAAATACGCGGCGCTTTTATCCGCGCCGCAAACAATAATACAAATAATAATAAAACAGTGCACAAATATATATAGGGACGGGACACTCCGCCACACGGTGGCATTGAGCAAACCCTCCACGAGTAATAAACGAAAGTATGAAGTTTTAAACCAGACTGGGAGAAAGAGTTTGCTTTCACTGAAAAGAGTGGTGTCTCATCTGCAACAAATCGTAGCAACCTCAAACGTCATCAAAACACATTTTCATGACGGAGGTATTGATATGAAACACTTTTGAAACCATGACTTGCATGTAAATTTTTTCATATGGAATGGTGTTGTATAGAGCCATACAGCAATGCCTGGTAAAGGGCTTCTATTATAAACAATCTGGCTAATTTGGATTGTACAAGCTATTACTAAAATAAAATTATATCAGTGTTTTTATATGCCATATAAAACATTGATTTCTTTTAGCGACAGAAAGCATGAAACTGCACATCATAAGAAACTACATTTAAAATAATTAATGGTAACAGCTTATTACCTTATTTACTCACTATTTTTTAATGCGATTCTGAAAGGAAGGCCTTTAAATATTTCAATGGTTGTCTATTTATACTGCAGCATGTTATATAATGACTGAATAATTTACACACAGCAGTATTCACATGAAGGTTTTTTTTTTTTTTTTTGCTTATGATTCTCAAGATCTAAGGGCTGAATATGCTTCATTTGCATGAATGTAAATGTGTACTCTACTTTTCATTACAAGCCTGGGTTTCATGTAACAGTGCTACATTATTTTCCCTCCTGTAACTGTACGATAAGGACATAATCATATACAGATTTCATTTAATTTAAACTTTTTAATTTGATCCTTTTATTAAATAATCAGCTGTGCTGTTCCTCTGATTTTTTTCTAGAAGTTTCTGGTTGTCAAATTTACTTGTGACAATTTTACAATAATGAGCTAATCTCTTACACTATTTATGAAAGCCCTCTGCAATATTGACTTGCTTGTCCTATTTATAGCCAGGGATGGTGCGCATATGATACTGAATGATTAAACAAAAAAACAAACAAAAAAGTATATTTGAAATAGACATGGTAATAGATATAAGTAAATTAATTATTGTAAGCATACCGTGATGGTAACCATGATTATATGACCTTGCATTGGAATAAACTAGGGAGATTATAGGATAAAAGACCTATTGTTTAATTGATAAATGCTACACAAACATTCTGTAATTTAGATCATTCAGTATTCTTCAATTGTGCAATTTCATACAGAAATATAGGTTATGTTCTGTATCTTCATTGCGTCCTGAGAATTATCGCATGGCTTGTGGTATAATGATTGATGTAACACTGAAGCACCTTTGTGTCCTGTTCATGTGATTCTACAATCTGGAAATTGCATCAAAAATCCTAACTGCAAGATGGCTTGGGTTCTATAGTAGAAATATCTTTGCAGCTATGAAAGGGTGTATAGATTTAAGCGACTTGTATTATCTGCAAGTTACTGATAAGGTGAAGAAATATATTATGTACAGCAGAGAATGGCTAATCAGAAATGGAACCTTCTTCAGTTCAGAGCTCAATCGCAGTGAATTGTACCTCACTCGTAAAGCTAATTAAATGTTACTTTTTATCGTTTTATCAGTCGCTGGGGAGCATACATCCTTAGAAATTGGTTTCAAGTGAAGAAAAGGCAGAATGTTGTCTTTGAACTCAAATGGAATCACTTTGCAAGTTGAGAGTTTAAGGGCAATATTAATATGTACTGTTAACAAGCTGAGATAGCATTGTCCGGCACAAAATCCCCTTTTCATTTATTTTATGATAAATGGTTTTTTGTATTCTATATTTTTTCAGTAATTGCTGGCACTTAGGGTCCAATTCAATTAACATTTTTAAATGGGAATAATACTTTTGGGGAAATATTAACAGAATAAATATGGACCAATATGTTGTATGCTGTGTGAACAAAACATTTCACGTATATAAATGTAAGTAACCTCAGTAACGAACACCAAACTTACTAACTGACTAGTCAATCCAACATCCCACTTTCTGCCTAAAAGCCCAAACAGACCATGGCATCCTGGGACCTGTTTTTTTTTTTTTTTTTAACAGAGCTCAGTACTACGCCATCTTAACACATACAGTACACAATAAACAGGTATCGTAAACTGCAGCACCATGGACTGCAAAATATAGGTCACAAGGTACAGTGTTAGTACTGCACGAATCACACATTGCAGTTTTGTTGTAAGTTAATCATTTGTAAATTGCTTTTACTTGAAATGTATACACTCAAATCATTTAAACCAAAGATATGTATGTATATGGTTTTATAAATACCTTGGAAATTAAAAGGTGCAGTGCTTAATATGGTAAACCTAAACTGAAAAAAAAATAATTACACTGTGTCTTTTTATACGACAATACAAGTGGTCTAAGCCAAGACTTGATCTAAAGAGGGCTACACCATCAGCATTGTAATCACACTCATATACTTTATGTTTAGTACTGCATTTGTAGTAACGCTAAGAGGCAGCAAAACAAGATTGAAATCACAGAAAAAAGCTAATTGAACTCGATGAATATTGATGGAGTTTAATGCCAAAAGAAAGACCTGGACATACCAAAATGTTGATACTGTACCTGCCGAGTTCCTACAAATACTGTGTGCAAGTGTACCTAGAAGAATTGATGCTTTTTTGAAGGCAAAGGGTGGTCACACCAAATATGATGTAGATTTTTCTTCTGTTCACTCACTTTGCATTTAGTTAATTGATAAATATAATCTATTAACATGTCTATTTTTGAAAGCATTCTTACTTTACAGCATTTTTTCACACCTGCCTAAAACCTTTGCACAGTACTGCATATATATATATATATATATATATATATATATATATATATATATATATATATACACACACACACACACACACACACAGACTTCTAGAGTGTATATTTATTGACATTAACCACATCAACTTCAACTCCGTGACGTACGTACGCACGAAAACCCACTTACAGTACCATGCCGTACGTGCGTACGTCACGTTTCCATTCTATTCTATGATCGGTTTCTCAGTCTAGCGTTTCAGGTTTCATTCTCTAAAGCAGTGCTAGTACTGTGGAATGTGAAATGAAAGTTGGGGGAGGGTCAGGTGACATTTTTATCCAATTGCGTGTCATGTAGCAATTCTAGTCTGTAGCTGTGGGCGTTTAGAAGGCTGAGATATATTGCAGGAAGCCATTCAGCTTTTACAAGTATATATATATATATATATATAGTGTTTTAAATTATTATTTTTTATTTATTATTAGTTTTACTTGTTTAGTTATAATTTATATAGTTTTTATCAAAAGTTAAACATTGCAACGTACGTGGTCTTTCTATAATGAGCAACGGGAGTGAAGTTGGTTCGGAGGATTTCGGTACCAGCGACAGCGATGTTGACTTATCACTCAGCGATTATGATGAAGAGGATGTGGAGCCAAGAACAGTACAAACTGTACAAACCAAAGAGCATGCAGCTACTTTACAGGTAAGCCAGCTGCAAACGGGAAGCTGTTTGTTTTGAAATGGCAGTGCTGTGACGAAATACTATCAAAACACAACGCTGGATACAGGCAATGCGGCAGGCAGATCCATCACAATGCCTGCGCAAATTAGCTGTGTACATGCATTTGTGACTATCCCTCCAACACAAGCGAAGCAGACACCGTAAAAAGGTACAGGGTCTGCTATGAAAATGAAAACAAAAGAAAAGACAAAAGAAAAATGTGCAGTGGTTGCAAAGGCAACCCTCTATAGTTTCAGGTTCCTCTAACTCAGTGGCGAGTAATTGATGTAGATGGCTCCCAGACACCTGTAGCAAGCAAGTTTAAGCATTCCCTGGCCCAGCTTGTTGCGTATGCTGCCTGTACTGTAAACTGCAGCCGGTGTCACAGTCTAATCCTCACCCTGTCTAACCAAAACCCCTGTGAATCTTGTCCTAGGCTAATTCTCACCCCACTGAATCTTAGCCTAGGCTAATTCTCACACTGGTGAATCTTAGCCTAGGCTAACTGTCACCCCGTATTGAGAATTAGCCTAGGCTTAACATCACCCCACTATATTGTCATCCCGAGTGTGAGTTAGCCTATCCCATGTAATTTAGCGGATTACCACTGGCTCAGCCCCGCACAAGTATTTATTTTGTGCTGTTAGCATATCTCTTTGTATAGAAACTTTTCGTAAAATTGGAACTGTATTGTGTAAGATTGGTAATGAGGTCGCGATGTCAAGTGGTCATATGGGGTCATCATAAAAAGAAACGTTGAAATTGACATGTCAGTTGCATGTGCTTGGATTGGAAAAGGCGAATAGAATGAAAGAGGCAGAACGTTTCGATTACTTGATCTTCAACTCTTATCTGCCAGATCTATATATCAACTTGATGTTGTCTTTTTAGTGTTCTTACAGTTTTAGTAAACTAAATGGGATTGGTTTGCGTTTTACGTCTGATTTTGTTATGCTGAAATTGAATGCTGTATAAAAAATAAAACTGGGAAGATTTTACTCATCCTGGTTCTAGCTATGGCTTGTGGCTGATTTAGCATTTTTAGTGCTAAACTATAAATAACACATTATATTATTTTTCTCTGAATCTCTTGGCAGTAATTCAAGGTGAAAACAGCACAAGGTTTCTAATATCATGCTCGTTTTCAAAGCTTTTGCCTCAGCAACAACATTTTTGGGATAAATATGTGTTTAGGTTTTTTACCCTTGCAAATTGCGGAAAGTGAAGCTCACCTGTTAAAAGCACAACTGCAGGGTGAGTCATACAGCGCAGGTTTGAATCCTGGCTGTGAATTAAGTTTTGTTGGGAAAATAATTATAATTTGTTACTGCCCATCAGGGCTCTGACTTTGATTAGTGCCACACTTTCACTGTAGCAACCATTGCAGCTTGCTTCCCTAAATTGTGATGTATATACCCTTCCGGCCTGGTGTATGAAGGAGTACAGCTTTAAAAAAAAAAACCTTGAAAGCTGCTATCATTGAAGACATGTAAATGAAGGATGATAACATTTATAGTTAAGATTTAAGAGGAGTTTTGCTATGGATTCAGCAAGAGCCCTCTACATCTGGTAGTTCAGAGGGTTAATATCAGTTTAGCTGGGAAGTCAGCCATCAGATGAATACAGGAGGCTGTGATTAAAGCTAATGATCTCTGGGTCAGTGTACTGGTGCCTTGTACTGTTGAAGGTGTCTGTCACTTTGTTCCCCTGTGAAAACCGTCGGCTGGTAACCATGAAATCAATCAGCATATGTCTCTCTTGTTAAGCTTTGTTAGGCCTGTCATTTTCTCTCACACTTACCAAAACTATCAATTCAATTTCATGTTTCTCTTCTAACATTAAAAAACATCTCAACATTTCTCTAAAATATTTTACATCTACCTTCATTTGCTTTTTGGAGAGATTCTGTTTCAAGTTGCTAGTTCTTCATTCGTTTTTGTTTGGTGGTCGTTTTGCTTTTTTCCTATTTTAGATGTTTGTTGGTTTTCTTCATCCAAGAGTCTGAACAATCTAACCTTTCTCCTTAGTTGCTTTATAGTTTAACATAAAATATAGGAAAGTGGTGTGACATTAGCAAGCATGGCATAGTTCTCTGGAATGTGACTTCTGGGACTTAAATCCAGAGTATAGCACTGAAAAAAATAAGATGACCCTTAAAAGTAGGACAGGATTAGCATAGAAGCTAGAAAGAAGGATAAGAGAAATGCAGGCGCTCAGAAGAAAGGGCACAGGGTGGTTGGATAAAAGTAAAAATTGGGGGATTAAGTTCCACTGCTTTTTAGTGTTGTTTTTTTGCTGCCCAATTTAGATTCTGCTTTGTTGAAAAAATGAATACTTGTTGTTATGACCCCATGAGATATCTGGCCAGTGCAGAGGCAAATGGAATTTACCACAAAGGCAGCAACAACATCTGCAAATTCTGGTTGACTGCCAGCTGCAGTGGCTGTTAAAACATAGTATTCACAGTACATCCGGTCTGTGTTATTACAGTAGCTGTTAAAGACGACTATCCACTGGTAATTATATATATAAGTTTTCATTCTTATTTGTGTTGTATCAGGGACATTGGCACAAGCACATCATTATTGTGAAAACAGGCTGTGGCTGAACAAAGTCACTAAAAATCAATTTTAAATCAAGGGCAAATGAAAATCTGTTGCAAAAAATCATTCCTGCTTATATAAACTGTTTTCGCTTCTTGCTTTCACACATGCCAGGTGGTAATGTGCTGGAAATCACAAGATAGCTATACAGGTTTCTGTTTCAAAACATTGTTCCACTATTAACAGCAATACGTTTTTTTTTTTTTTTTTACATTTCCATAAACCATATTCAATCAAATCCCACAAGTATTGTATGGGGTTCAGTTATGGCCTTTTCTCCTACTCACAACTTTGTTAATCTGTCATCAGATTTGTTTTGTTCTCATCACTGCATATAAGAATATTTCACATATGTTCTAATGGAACTTAACAGTTAAGGCCTTACAGTTTACACCAACTTTAATTGCCATATTTAGCCCAACGAGGATGCTAAACAACTTTTTCTGAGTGACTGATACACAAGGTAAAACTGTGCTAGTTTCAGCCTTGAGAGAATAATGCTGCATAACTAAGGCATTAAAACCATTACAGTAGGATTTTATGTTTAATACTTGATGATGGTCACCATAGAAACAGATTATCTCTGTAGATATATCTGTAATAGCTGCTTTTATGGCATGGTGAGACGTCTCTTTCCTTCTCAAACAACCCAACTCTGGTTCTAATTTACCATATTTTGTGTTAAATCTCTTGAGGTGAGGGGCTCCCGAGTGGCGCATCCAGTGAAGGCGCTCCACGTGGAGTGCAGGATGTTCCCATATAGTCTGGACGTCGTGAGTTCGAGTCCAGGCTATTCCTTTGCCGACCGAGGACGGGAGCTTCCAGGGGGCGGCACTCAATTGGCCGCGTGCCGCCCTGGGGGAGGGAGGGTTAGGTTGGCCAGGGTGTCCTCGGCTCACCGCGCAACAGCGACCCCTGTAGTCTGGCCGGGCGCCTGCGGGCTTGCCTGTAAACTGCCCGAGAGCTGCGTTGTCCTCTGATGCTATAGCTCTTGGGTGGCTGCATGGTGAGTCCGCAGTGTGAAAAAAAGTGGTCGGCTGGCGGCACACGCTTCGGAGGACAGCGTGTGTTCGTCTTCGCCCTCCCGAGTTAGCGCAGGGGTGGTACCGGTGAGCTGAGCCTAAAAATAATTGGCCATTTTAAATTGGGGAGAAAATAATAAAAAATAATTGGCAACGACTAAATTATTTAAAAAAAAATATATATCTCTTAAGGTGAATGTCTATCAAGCTTAATATGACTCGAGTAAGCAAATTAATACTGCCAGAGACTGGGCTCTCTTCATAAGGTGTTTGAGTTTATGAAAATACATAAATAGGATTTGCTACTGTGATCAAGGCAATTTCAGTCAGGACAAGCTTGCGTTAAATAACCACCTTTATTATAATACAAAATCTAACAGATTACCTGCTGCCTGCTAAAAAACAAAGAATAAAATAATATATCTATCATCCCAGTGAACAAAAAAATATTAGGCAGAGGAGCATCGTATACTTCCCACCTCCAGACAAGGCTGAGAGTGAGGTGGTGGTAATTCGAAAGCACGGCAAGACTGAGTTTGCAAAGTAGGTTTAAATACCTTTGCCGTTAATTGCATTAATGATACTATAAATTTCCTGCCTGAAAACCTTGCAAGTTTTATAATATTGGCTTTATTACTGAATAATGGTTTAGGCAAAGTATTTGAACTGGAATTTGCAACATGTAAACATGAACAAATAATGTATTAGGTATATTGTTATTATCGTTATTGTTATATAGTATTGCACAAGTTAGCATTACACTATTACAGTGTTTTGTAAATTGATTAATCGAGTTCAGATAGATACAAAAGAGTCTCATCTGAAGTCACCACTTAAATCACAGTTGCCTCTTTGTCTGCCTTCTGTTTTAGACCTTTATTTGAATGTATACGTACCCTGTGTGAAAATGTACTCTTTCTTTCTGTTTCTAACCCGCTTGGCAGAATAGATGTACAGATGAATTTGCAATGAATTAAATTACTGTACATCATGTACATCTTGTGATTCGTATTCGGTTACAATTGCTTGACATTGCTAGTGAAACAGGTTAGAAAGCCGACATGCTGGAATTGCATTTGCAGATGCTGCTTGGTTACTATATTCTGGGACAGCAACTAATTATACATTTTATGAACTACAGGCTGTATTAGCCTGAAACCACTATATTTATACATTTATAGAAGTGGCCATTATCCATATTGATAAACTGTTGATTTAAGGCATCTGAGAGAAATAAATTGCTTCATTTGAATTAAATGCATTTGTGTTGAGCTGTACAGTTATTATTATAGATGGTAAAATCAGTGATATTTGTGCGGGCCATAATCATATATTTTATAAGGAGAAAACAATCACAGAAAATAGCATTTTATCTCTCGACAGCTGAATTGCAGGGAATATAAATCCAATCCTGTAATGTTTGCACACAGTACACAGAACACTCCTATTACAACAAATCAACACCAGCTGAGTTTTGTGACTGAATTAAAGCAAATGTTTCGCTGATCAGGAATAGTCATGCTTGATCTCACAGATCCTGTCATATTTGGAAAATTAATCGAAATATTGGATGTTATTATTATTATTTATTAGCAGACAGCCTTATCCAGGACAACATACAATTGTTACAAGATATCACATTATTTTTACATACAATTACCCATTTATACGGTTTTTACTGGAGCAATCTAGGTAAAGTACCTTGCTCAAGGGTACAGCAGCAGTGTCCTTCACCTGGGATTGAACCTATAACTCTCTGGTCAAGAGTCCAGAGCCCTAACCACTACTCCACACTGCTGTTAAGGTTTAATGACTTACAGCACAATGGCACAGTATTATTACGAAAGAACATCCTTTTCCAGTAAAAGCAGGCATTTTTTCCATACAAGTACTGTATGTGAAACAAAGCGTATATGTTATGTGTTGCGTAGAGTTTTAAAAATACTCAAATTTAACAGAATGCACATGCTCGTGATGTTCATATTTAATTGTTTTTGTTTTAATTGTTTTCAAAGATCAATAGGTATGGAAAATCTGACTACATTATAATTATCTGCAGAAAAATACCTGTCGATATAATGTAATGAGCTGTAAACAGAGATCTAATAAATTATACTATAATGTAAACAAAGATAACTTTATATATGTAACTACTTCACTGAGGATATAACAATTGCATTGAATATATCAGTTTTCCTCCTGACCTACACATACACGTACATACTCAAAGTTGATTTGTGGTGGGAGATGCAAGTCTGGGTTGTTTTGGCCAATAAAAGCATTGATTCAATGTTTAAAGGCTGACTGGAGCTTGAAGACCATGGGACATGTTCACAAACCCAGTCCTAAGTGTAGTGTACACATACTGTTTCCTAAAAAAAACGCTGCCGTTACAAAGCTTCAACTAAATAACTTGGCAACTTTAATCAAAGAGCTCTTACTGTACATGCAGCATAGCTGATTCTTGTTTGTTCTGTAGCATTAGTAGTTTGCAGTTTGTTTTTACTTGGTGCAAAAAAATGGTTCAAACTTAGGCCTAGCGTAAATGCCTTGTGAACATGGCACTGTCAGAAACCGTTTGACTATACTCCATACACTAGTGCTTCTGATTAGTCACTTTTTAATTTTTATTTCACCGGGGTCTCATTTTGACCAGAGTGGTTGTTTTAAAGCTTTTTCATTTTTACACCATGAGCAAATTGAAAGCCAGTGATAGGTGTGGATTACAAGAGATCCAATGTAATTTCTGCACACATCCTTAATAATTTTTCAAAATAATTTTGGTTTCTGTTAATTAGACACCCGAGTTTTGGCACTTTCTTTACTTTACCAGGAGGGGTACATTTAGACGACATCCACAAGATGGGGGTTGGAGAGCTCACCTCTTGAGAATTGGTAGCAACAGGATAAACATACAACTGTTTGTAGCATTCACCAAATCAGGTAATCTGTTGTAATCTCTGGGTGCCAGCCAGATGGATTTTTTTCAGCATTACTATTTATCATTGGAATCAGAATCCCAGAAATCAAAAAATATGAACTAGTTTTGGGGATTAGTGATACCATTTGAAATATTGTTAATTTAAACCATGGCTAATTATCTAGGAGATAATGACTGCTGCATCATATATCACTGTATATGCATTTGTCATAGCCACCCTCCAATTTTTGACCCCAGTTGATTTTAACCAAAATATAATGTATGACACTGGGGGCAGTGGCAAGATCTAGTAATGCTTTTTGGATATCCAGTAGGATTCATTCATATAACTGTGTCTTACCAAGGCTGTTTTCCTGACTTGGTGGCATGCTAGTTAGTTATAATGTGTCTTTAAATGATCCAATCATCAGAAAGAGTCTTGAATATAGACAACTCGTTAAAGAAATTCCTGAAAGTATTTCCTTGACAGATATTTGGTCTTGCTGGTTAGATAGGGTTATCTCTAGGTCCAGCTTTTCTTTTATTTGACCAACTCATTTCTTCATGTCTAAGTAAGAGCTAAACATGCTGTTGATGGTAGTGGTTTCCTCTTTTTGCCTCATTCACTGTGCAACTGGCTGTTTTGACTGCACCACTACAATACACCTTCACAAGCTGAGTAAAGGGATACAGTATATAGTGACATACTATGTAGCAAGGAAGCTTAAAACTCTGACCAATGTTAGTGTACACACATTTATGGATGGTTTCAGAATTCTTTAATCACTGGTTTCTGATGCCTTTCACATTTGGATGCTTTTATTTGAAACTGAAATTATGTTGGCGGTTTTAACTTAACAGCTAGTAGATATTCGTCTAACACTCAATTTGGTAGAGTTAGTTTGAAGATTGGCACAATAGTAGAAACATTTAATGAATACAGTCTCAAATGCTTTGCTGCTGGCAACTAAGAATACTTTTCTATACTAAAATATACTGGAGATCTTAAATGACGTACTGCAACATTTTGATGTTGATGGGTACTATACTTTTGCTCCAAGCACTATTAATAGTCTAATAATCTTATGACCTGTTGATGGGTATACAGAATTGAATACATATTCATACAGCAGTGCCAGATATGTGCCACACTTAATAAAATAAATCATCAGACAAAGGGCAGTTTATATTGGAATTGTGGAATTAACATCAATCCTGATAGCATTACTTTTTATTGATGAACATTTGTAGAATTTGATTAGTCAAGATAATAACTTTATCAGTTTATATAATTAGATTTTGTTTTTCTTTTCTGTCATTTAAAAGCATCTGGGGCCATAAGATAGTGGCAGAAGACAGTATGACTTCTACAGTTCTTTAACCCCTTTACAGCCAAGCATTTTTGCGACAGATGTCTTTAAAGTGCTATAAAAAAAACTTATTTGAGACAGTAGAGTGTTTATTTCCAGACCATTGCCAGAACATGACAACATTTTCATCTTAACAAAACATTTTTGAGGTTTGAAGAGCTTAAAACATAAAAAAGTTCTACCTTTAGTAGTTATTGTTTCAACAAGAGCACTTTTCTAAAATAAATTATGTTCACTTAGATACCCTGGGATAAACTAAAGGGATTTTCCTCCAACTTATATTACATTCTATCTGTGTTTGACATGGGGGGAGAAATCAACAAAGAAACAGAAGGGAAACTACGTCAAAACAAGGGCAACAACTCAGGTAAGACAGCCATTAAATGGATTTATCTAAATGCTAGAAGTATCAGAAACAAAATGTTAGAACTTGAAGCTACTGCACTAACAAGTAACTACGATGGGATAGGTGTTACATAAACCTATCCGAGAGTGATGGAGACAAATATAATATTAGTGGGTATACAGGAAATACAGGCAGGACAGAAGAGGCGGAGGGGTAGCGCTATACATAAAAAATAGTCTTGAAGCCCAGGTGTTAAATCTGGACGAAAAAAACAACGCCGAATCAATATGGGTCAGAATAATGGACAAAAATTCAAAGGGCATAATAATAGGGGCATGCTATAGACCGCCAAATTCAGAAGCCGAACAAAATAATCTGTTATACAATGACATTAGAAATGTGTGTAGCATAGGAGAAGCCATACTAATGGGGGAGTTCAACTTCCCCCATATAAAATGGGAAACCTGGTGGGGAGTACGACAGACGAAATTGAAATGGTGGAAATGACAAATGACTGCTTCCTAACGCAATTTGTCAAGGCACCGACTAGAGGGGAGGCATGCCTTGATTCAGTCTTTTCAAATAACGAAGACAGAATAACTAAAACAGAAGTCAGAGAACCATTGGCAAACTCAGACCACAACATGGTCTCATTTGAAGTGCTTTTTCAAACCCAAAAAGTAAAGACTAAAGCTAAGGTTTATAATTTTAGAAAGGCAAACTATGAAGGTATGAAACAGAGACTAACAGAAGTAGATTGGAGTAAAATAGAGAAAACATCAACAGAAAAAGGATGGCAGTTTTTTAAAAATGTAGTACTAGAGGTGCAAAACAATTACATCCCAAAAGTAGACAAATCTAAATCTAAAACAAAATGGCCAAAATGGTTTAATAGATCAATTAAAAACAAAAATTCAGTGAAAAAAGGTACTTTACAGAGCATTTAAAAGTGACCAAAAACAAAGCACACAGAAAGAGTACTTGGAGCTGCAAACACAAGTCAAAAAGGAAGTTAGAAAGGCCAAGAGAGAGATAGAAATGAACATTACTAAGGGGGCTAAAACCAATTCCAAAATGTTTTTCCAATATTATAACAAGAGAACATTCAAAGAGGAGGTTAAATGTCTAAGAGATGAAAATGGCAAAATCACAGATGAAGAGAAAAAAATAGCAAATATAATAAATGACTACTTTTCACAAGTTTTTACAAAGGAGGATATGGACAACATGCCCAACATGTCAACCTGTTCCTATCCAGTTTTAAATAACTTTAGCATAACAGAGGCAGAAGTCTTAAAGGGACTATGTGCTCTTAAAATAAACAAATCCCCTGGGCCGGATGAGATCCTCCCAATAGAACTCAAAGAAATGAAAGAAGTTATTTATAAACTGCTAACCAAGATCATGCAACAGTCTCTTGACACAGGTTGTACTGACAGACTGGAGAATTGCAAATGTAATACCGATCCACAAAAAGGGAAACAAAACCGAACCAGGTAACTACAGACCAATAAGCCTGACTTCTATTATATGTAAACTTACGGAAACTATAATAAGATCCAAAATGGAAAATTACCTATATGGTAACAGTATCCTGGGAGACAGTCAGCATGGTTTTAGGAAAGGGAGATCGTGTCTAACTAACCTGCTTGATGCAACATCAACAATGGATAAATGCAAAGCATATGACATGGTTTATTTAGATTTCCAGAAAGCTTTTGACAAAGTCCCACATAAAAGATTAATTCTCAAACTGAACGCAGTAGGGATTCAAGGAAATGCATGCACATGGATTAGGGAGTGGTTAACATGTATAAAACAGAAAGTACTGATTGGAGGAGAAACCTCAAAATGGAGCGAGGTAACCAGTGGTGTACCACAGGGATCAGTATTAGGTCCTCTGCTGTTCCTAATCTACATTAATGACTTAGATTCTGGTATAGAAAGCAAACTTGTTAAATTTGCAGATGACACAAAAGTAGGAGGAGTGGCAAACACTAATGTAGCAGCAAAGGTCATCCAAAATGATCGAGACAGCATTCAGAACTGGGCAGACACATGGCAAATGACATTTAATAGAAAAAAATGTAAGGTACTGCACACAGGCAATAAAAATGTGCATTATAAATACCATATGGGAGATACTGAAATTGAAGAAGGAATCTGAAAAAAACCTAGGAGTTTATGTTGACTCATCTAGACAATATGGGGCAGCTATAAAAAAAGGCCAACAAGATGCTCTGATATTGAAAAGTGTTGAATTTAAATCAAGGGAAGTAATGTTAAAACTTTACAATGCATTAGTAAGACCTCATCTAGAATACTGTGTTCAGTTCTGGTCACCTCGCTACAAAAAGGATATTGCTGCTGTAGAAAGAGTGCAAAGAAGAGCGACCAGAATTATTCCGGGTTTAAAAGGCTAAAAGAATTGAATCTATTCAGTCTTGAACAAAGAAGACTATGCAGCGATCTGATTCAAGCATTCAAAATTCTAAAAGGTATTGACAATGTCGACCCAAGTGACTTCTTTGACCTGAAAAAAGAAACAAGGACCAGGGGTCACAAGTGGAGATTAGATAAAGAGGCACTTTTTTTACACATAGAATCATGGGAATCTGGAACCAACTCCCCAGTAATGTTGTTGAAGCTGACACCCTGGGATCCTTCAAGAAGCTGCTTGATGAGATTCTGGGATCAATAAGCTACTAACAACCAACAAGCAAGATGGGCCAAATGGGGCCTCCTCTCGTTTGTAAACTTTATTATGTTCTTATATTCTTATGTATATGTCTGTATAATAAACAGCCACTATCACACTAACAATGAAAAAAACATGGTATAGAACAAATACAGTTACTATTATTTTCACAGATTATATAAAATAAATTGAAAGAATTAATATATACAGTAAAGGGAGGAAGAAAACAACATTTAATTTGGTTACAAGTGAAAACAATGCAAGCTCAGTCATGACTATGTGGTTGAATATCGGGTTGTGTAAGTCAAGTTTTTTAATGGGATATATTGCATGAACAAGCATATCTGCCAAGCAAGTGATCTACAGACAAATGTGTGTCTGTAAACAAGGAAAGCTATGAGCCAAAAACCTCACTGTAATTGCGTATACCTCACTATTTAAATTATGTGCATCTTAATTGTATGCATGTCCTTTGAAATGGGCCTGTGGCTATTCTAATGGCTGCTTTGTTTGCTTCATAATTTGGGAACCAAATGAGCTATTGTGTATCTAAAGTATGTTACTATATGGCTTGATAACTCAAAACACCTTGATGTTAGAGCTTCAGGGCACACATTGGTAGATCTGGTTGTCATAGGAACACCTGTCTTATTTTTGTACAGTTAGTTGTTATAACAAAACATTCCAAATAGATTAATCCCTTAACTAGTACAACTCACCTCCACACCAATGTAAGTCTCAAAACTCACTGTTGATAGTTTTGAAATTGTCATAGCTGGATCCCTTGCATGCAAAACAAATAGTGACATTTACTTAGGATTCATTGTAAAATCATTTGTTATTCCTTAAGCAGTAATATCAGAGTTTCAGTATCTTTAAAAAAAATGTGTTGGCTCCAATGTACAATTAGCTGCAATGTACTTTGGCGCTTATGAATATTAAGCCTGTTTCAGAATCTGGTGCATGTTCATCAGCGTTATGTGTTACACAGGAAGTGGTGTGTAATGCACAGAATATAATCAGATCAATGCAATTAGTAAAGAAAGGCTCATATAGTACAAGTAGTCCCTGTTAATTAAGATGCTTATTATTCAATCCTAGCACCTCAGAGTCCAGTTGCCTTTGCACTGACGCTGGTCTGCAAGTAGAAAACAATGTTATGGTATTATGAGCGTGCCTCAGTAGTGGGCTGGCTCTAGTGTATACAAGCAGACAATGTTCAATTATTTTTAAATGAGTCTAGTAATCAAGGATCAATTGAAATAAAAGCTTAGTGGAGCAGTGTAATTGTGGATACAACTGTATGGCTACTGGCATTTGTTTTTCCTTGTGCTAAAACATCTCTGTGCTCAATATATGTACGATGCAAAAAAAGAGACAAGCAGTGTGTTTCTGTATCATAGGCATTGTGTCGTGCAAGGGATAAAATGCGAACAGTACAAAAATCCAGGTGTTGCTGAAATCCATTCACTACTGATTTACAGTAGCCATTACATATGGAACACATACAAAAAAGATAAATATAACCAAAGGAGAAAACTAGAAATCTTGTATATACTTATAGGAAACACTACTGTTAACAGCAATTGTGGCAAAATTGAATCCTAAGAAACAGATAACATAATTGGATAGCGAAGTAAACCAACCTTAAATGCATTTTTTTTCATCCAATCTACAATTTGAATTTCAGGTTGAATTTATTAAATTAATACATTATCTTATAATGCATATGTTCAGTAAGAAATGCAGAGGTGTTGACAACAAAGCAAAAGGATGTCAGTCAAAAATAACAAAAGAATAAGTAAATCAAACTCTGCGTTGTTTGAAATGGTTTTGCTGTATTGCACAGTACTAAGATTAGATAGAAGTGTAAGTGCTCTTCTTAATGTATTCATTTGAAGTCATTTGATTATCTTAATCTCAAGCCTTTCTAGTAGTTAGCAAAGTCAATTTGATGACTGGATTGTTACACAGAGATATGGATTAGGGTATTGGGATCCTCAGAAGAATACATTTACATATTTAACATTGTAAACTACATCTTTTGATACATACACATGAAATCAGTTCTTTCTAGGGAAATTATATAATAGACCACGTTACAGAAATGTAGACTCCTTTCACCAAATTATTAATATTTTAGATGTTTAGGAAAGAATAACCCCGACCATCTATTTGTAACTCCCTTCATCCAGGCCTAAATACAGAGAAGTGTATGTGTGGATGGATGCTGAGCTGGAACATTTATTGCCTATTTTAAGTGTATTTTTTAATACAAATATATTTCAAACTCTACTTTTTGAGTGATCTTAATGGCATGGATTTTACATGCTTGTTAGAGGGCAAACACTTTCCACATTTGTTCAAGGCAAGCCAGTTCAGGTCACTGTCTAATATAAGACCACTTCATTGATTCACAAATGCAATAAGCAGTATGCCAACCTCCTTCAACACATCTTGTTCTAACACACATTTTTCAAGGCTTCCTGCTCTGTTAGTATAATGAGAGTGAAGTGTATTTAAAGAGGATAAAATACAGCATTATGAAAACTATAGAACATTGACACAAAACTTCAAAGCAGAAGTGTATTTTTTATTTTTTCAAGATTCCAAAATTAATGAACTGCAGTTAAAAATAATAGTAAATGCTATACAAAATAAATTCCCTTTACCATTACGCTGGATTCACAACCAGATTTACATTGCTCCCTGTGCTCAGTTTTAATGCCTTTAAAGGCTGCCCTTATTAAATTATTGATTTTAGTAAACACTTAAATAGTCCCACGCTAATACAGACACATTATGCCGTACATTCTGATATGCCGGACACAACGTATGTCCCTCGACAATAAACGATGAATTGCATGATCCAATTCCACACACTGGAAAAAAAACCAAAAAGAAAACAGCTGTTATACTGACACCAAAGACAGGATGAAAATAAACAGAACAGATACAAGTAGCTGCTAAATCACACAAATTAAGAGCATGATTAAAAGAGGCATATAGCAGAGAACACAGAGAACTTCAGTAATAAAACAAAGATGTTTACTTAAGTAGCATTAATAGTGAATCTTTAGTTAAATTAAATTGCATGGCTGAATTGAAGAACCTGTTAAACTAAGTTGCTATTAAAGTCCCTATCTCACATAGAAAATCATTTTTTGGCTTTGGGGTGTTACTTGGTTTATTTTCACAATGAGCAAGAAATTAAATCTCCATGATCAATTTTAGAGCACTGAGAGACGTAAAACTATCAATAATTCCAGAAAATACCGACAACGCACCGGAGATGCATGAAGTTGGCGTGACGTCACTAGGGAAACACATGCCAGGAACAGCTGAGACATACATGTCTTCAGATTGTGAAAGCGATCATTATGCATTTCTCTGATGTTTCGAGTAGTCTATTACAATAAGGACAGCTGGAGCTGCAATGAAAGAAATTGTGGGGAGGAAGAGTAAGTGGTTTGAGGCCTGATTCCGAACTGTTTTGAACCTCCAGCAGGAGAAAATAACCACGCTGACATGAGGAATGCGAGCGACACGTCCCCTTGTTTGCAGGTCGGCAGTTCTGAATGTTGTTCTTGTATCGAGTTAAACCCAGCTAGCAGTTCATTTATGTCAATAAAAAAAGTGTATTTCTATATTTGGTTTGTTTTACAATTTATAGCTTGCAAATAGTGTTACCGTTTCCCATCCACTTAAAAAATAAAGCATTGAATATTACAAGACCAAGATGACTTGCATGGTCATGTATAGCTCTTCAATGAAATAAACACTTATGCTTTCCCCGATTTAGTGAAATTAAATAGGCCTAACCTCCTTGTGAACTGCACGTAATTATTATTATTTCTTGGCCAAAAAAAAGATGCAACCTGTTCATTAAAGTGCTAGGTTCCATATACTGTAGTTCCTGGTTTACAGTTCTGTAACTGACATAAAGCAATTTAAGAAATACATTTTGGGGGAGGGAAAAGCAGCTGAATGTCCCAAGAAAGCTACAAGACAACAAGAATACATTTGAATGGCTTCTGCTATATATTTTATAAAGAAGGTTTTTCAGAATGAGGTCACTTTGGTTGACTAATGATAATTCCTTTTCTGTTGTGTTTGTTGTAATGTATTAGCCCAATATTACATCAGTATTTCAATGGGCGGGTTCAAACTGATGCATGCATGTCTGTTTCTGGAACATGTATTGTTGCTTCACAAAAGATTTGGCAGGCAGATTCTTATGTTTGCAAAATTGCAATAATTAACATTAAAAATCGCAGTACGTAACCCCTTCAGTAAAGCATTTGTACCTAATTGATGTTAATTTAGAGTAGTTTTTTTAACATTCTGGTACACGAGGGACTAGACTGCGTGAACTAATTTCACAAGAGACAAGGGCAACAAATCACTGTTTTTTTTCAGTTTGACATACAAAAGAATTTTCATTGTTGATATGATTTTTCTTCAATAAATGTTTTTCAGGCATGACTTGTCAGGCACGGACTTCCTACACTGAGGATGAGGTTCTTTGGGGCCATCGTTTTTACCCAGTTATTTCCCTGGAAGAAGGATTCTTTAAGGTTGACTACTCCCAGTTCCATGCAACATTTGAAGTTCCAACACCTGCGTACAGCGTGAAAGAACAGGAGGAAATGCTTCTAATTTCCTCTCCATTGATGGCACCTTCCCTGAGCAGCAGTAGGGAAAAGAATAATTCTGTTGACTGCTTGGACACCCTCGAGGACACAAGTACCAAGCTACCATCCAAACTGCAGAAGATGACAGGAAGGGGTGACCTGCCCAGAAAGTTGCTAAGGATGAGCTCCACAACCTCTGAAAAAGTCTACAGCTTTGGGGATTTGTCCATGAAGCTTCAGCGTATCAGCTCTGTCCCTGGGAACTCAGAGGAAAAACTTGTATTAAAGACCACAAAGATGAGCTCTGACCTTATGAGCCAATCAGTAGCGGACTTGCCCCCTAAACTGCAAAGACTTGCTGGTGGTGGGAGAATGGAGGGGCATCTACCCCCAAAACTGAGAAAAATGAATTCAGACCGATTTACATAACTAGAATACCTTGTTTTCTCTTGGCACTATGTTACTTTTTAATAAAAAGGACAAGTTTCTGAAATTTGAGAACAGATGATATATATTTATTATTTGCTAGGGGAAATGAATTTAGCATTACATTCTTGGCTGTAAGTATAAATGCTTTAAAAGAGACTTTTTTTAAGGTAGTTTTATTATTAGCATAAACTGGCATGTAAGTATCACAGCGCATGGAATACTGCATATACTTTTTATCTTGCAAAAAATAACATTAAAAAAATAAATTTAAGAGCCAAATTCTGGTCTAAACTTCTTCCAAAACAAAGGAGATGTATGTTAATAACAGATGCAGAAGAGGGTAAGTTATGATTTACTTTTAATTATTTAATTGTATGTAAAATTGTGTTTTAGAAATAATATTTTTAAATGCATGTTTTGGTTATGGAAATAGAGAAGAAGGGAGATAGCCAAATATTTAGCCTAAACTTATATTACCTGTTTTCTTGACAGTTTATTAACAATTTTGTTTTTTGTTGTTTAATATTTGTTCTTCTGGTTTAATGATAGTTTATCTTGTGGCAGAGCTGGCATTTGTTAAGGCTGGGCCAAAATTGTATCTCAATACCCAACTTTTTTTTAAACTGGATGATTTCATGTAAAAAAAACAAACAAACAAAAAAAAAACCCACAGAGGATTGGCACTATATAGTATAGTATGAGATATTAAATAATATATTTAATCCCAAAAGTTGATAGACATCAGAAGCTAACATCCCTAGTACAAGATTAAACATTTTAAACATTTCAAACTTTACTACAAAAAAAAGGTAGCAATAACGATATGCAGACAATTATATTTTGTAAATGCTTTTTAGATAAATTGATGTAAGATAAATCTGTTGTGGCCAAACATGAGGTTACTGTATTTGCACTATGATGAAAATCTTAACGAATTACAGATAATTTTACATTTTATTTTGTCAGTCAATATAAATATTAAATACTTTACTATAACCAGATTCAGGATGTTAAACCAAAGAACACCCCAGGTGATTTATATTTGGTGTACTTTAAATTGCAGATCAAAATGTACGTTAGTGTTACTATAGCGGTGCAAACATGCGGACACGGTCAAGAAATCTCTGCTGACACAAAACACTGTATTGACTGACAAAAAATAAACTGGTCATTTGATATGGGGTAAATGATATAATAGCCAAGTTATACGTGGATACATACAAGTTATAGGATATAGAGAGAGAGAGAGAGAGAGAGAGAGAGAGAGAGAGAGAGAGAGAGAGAGAGAGAGAGAGAGAGAGAGAGAGAGAGAGAGAGAGAGAGAGAGAGAGAGAGAGAATCCTATAGTTATCAAGGCTCACCCTGTAATGGTCAATTAACATTTTTTGCTCAGCCTTAAGACTTTTGTGTTGACTACACAGCAGGTCTGTGTTTCCAAACAGTTATGTAGAATTTGAGCCTGCATTATAGTGTATATAATTGTATAAATATGTCTACCAAACACACACATTTTTTCAGGCATGCAGAATATTTATTGTAAAGATACACAGGTTGGACTTGTATACATTACTACTGTAACCTGAATCTGTATTAAACTTTTCAGCAGCTAGTTGAATTTAGATCTTTATAAATACTTGTAGATGTTTGTGGTCTCTTTTTTGTCAATTACTCATTATGGCAGCTGTCAATCATTTATTATTTAGGGGTTTAAACAATTAAAAAGGGGACCTAATTCCTGCTGCTTCAGCTTTAAAACTTTTTTTTTTTTTTTCAGGTCATACAGATTTTTCATATTAATACATTTGGATCCCATGCTTCTGTTTTAAAACAATATTTTCTTCCTGTTTTATACATGTACATATTAGCTTAATCATGTTAGATTATGTGATGCTTTGACATCCTGATACAACGTAAATGGTGTTATATTTAGTTAAAGATAGTTCTCAGTGAAACAGTATATACGTTTACTCTTAATTTCAGACAACAGATTTCCTACTATTTCCTAATCTATATCCCCTCCCCCCCATCCACCTCATCCTCCCCTCTTCACTTCCCAACCTCCTCCCAATGAAGAAGTCTGATGGCTGGTATATTCTGAAGCACAATAAAAGTGAAATGTGAATGTGAAAATGATCTTGCAAAAACATATGGCTACAATAATACCAGACTTACAGTACACATGCATTGACCAGATGTTACAGTACACATGCATTGACCAGATGTTGTGGAGTGTATCAAAACAGTGAATCCAAAGCTTTGAATGCAGTCCCTATTTTAGCTGGTTATTATGTATGTCTTTGAACTTGGGTAACGCCTTGTGAAGACAAGTAGCACAGCTGTTTATACTTATAGCAGCTGCAAGCGTTTAAAAATAGACCCAGAATAACAATCAAAGCAGCCATGCACTGGCAATCTGACATTAATGTATCAACACAAAAGGTAATCAGGGCTTAGGGTAGTGGTTGTTAGCAGAATGTTGGGTGGACACTCAGACCCGACATCTGCAACCACTCAAGGATAAATCATAAATCTGTTGCTGTCCACAAAATCACAAACAGCCAAGCTCCGAGCTTCCAGTTAATTTAACATAGCAGTAATTCAATATGGTAAAAAAAAAAATACCTCCATCATATATAACATTTTAATTAAATTGTTCATTCAAAACATGTTCTTAGGTCAGCAGGGATTAGGCAGAACTATATGAAATTGCCTGCAAGTTTTGCATATTTTATTTTTAGTTTAGATGTTAAGAATAGATTAAAATAATGTATTTAAACTAAAGCATTGGATTATTCTTGAAATAAAAAAGACTTACAAAGACTTACGTACAACACACCGCTTTGAAAGCTCAAATCCCTATTCTGAAATATAAAGTTTGTCGTCATAAATAACTGCATTTATTGTATAGAAATTAAAATCACTAAACTAGTGAACAAGCAAAAATCTTACATACATAAATATAGGATGGGTATGTTGCTCCTGACTGCACTGAAGTATTAGCTAAAGCATTATAGGACATATTTTGAAAGTGTTCACACCAGTCTTTAATGAACTTTTGGAAAGAGAATAACTAGGCCCGATCTACAGCTTCCCCTAAAGTACAACGTGATTAGAAAGTAAGTTTACCACACTGTAAAAAATGTCCATAAATTCAAACGGTAAAAATATGGTAAATAGTGAACGTAAAATCATCGTCATTGTATTTATCTTGCTTTTAATTGTATTATTACTTGTACTGTGATACTTGAAATGTATTTGCTTACGATTGTAAGTCGCCCTGGATAAGGGCGTCTGCTAATAAATAAATAAATAAATAATAATAATAATAAAATGCCTTTTCTTATAAAATGACAATTTACCTAAGTTTAACAGCAAATTACCATCATACTAAAAACAAGAAAATATGTTTAGTTTTACAGAACGCTTCCTTAAAAAAAAACTAAAAACGGCATTTTCCGTTGTTTTAATAGACCAAATTTATTTTAAAAAATCATGTGTAGTTTACGATTAAATATTGTAGATACTACATCTAATTGTGTTAAAACTGGAATCCCAGAATCCATTGCGGGCAGACTGTAAATAGTAGTGTTTTAACAGTGTTATTTGTGTTATGTGCTGCACGGTTGCACAGTTATATCTAAATTTGCATGTCCTTTGTATTCCTTCACCATGTATGTGTTTTCTTCATGTTTTGTGTGGTCACCACTCTTGGGGTAGGTCAGGTCTTGGAGTGGGATACCCCTCTTTCCCATTTATTTGTGTCTCCATTCTCTGCCAAGTTCAGTGTTAGTAGTGCTGCTGTAAGAGCTCATTAAAAAGCATTTAAACTCTTATTAAGGGTTAATTTACTAAACTTTCCAAATCTTATATTTATGGTATTCTACTGTGTTTTTACCATAATGTAATACTGTTGAACTGTTATTTATATGGCAATTGACCGGCAACAGATTAAATTTTTTTACCATAAAATATGAATTATTATACCGTTTTTTATACGGTACATTACTGGCAACCCAGCTGCCACTTTTTACTGTAAAAACAACACATTTTCTTTTTTACAGTGCACATCAACACATGGTGCGTTGATGTTGTAAACTTACTTTCTAATCACCATGTATTACTTTCCTACATTGGCATCCTTTCAAATAACCAAAGAACTGCAAGTGTACCGGAAAGAAAGGAATGCAGTTTTAACCAAATACAGTACCAACAGCATTATGAAGAAAGATTGTTTGAATTAAAAACATCTGGGGGGCGCCAAGTGGCTCACCTGATAAAGGCACAGCTGTGTGTTGCTGGAGGCAAAACCAGCAGGGTGTTTCTCTTCATCACGCACAGCGGACCCTACTGGCCAGGCACCTGCTGAGCTCAGATGGACGCCTGCAGGGCTGGCCTGTGTCCTCTAAAGCTTGTGACATCCAGTCCTGGGTGTAAAAGAAGACATTGGCTTAGTCTGGAACCAGAGGATGCACACTGAACCTTCAGCTCTCCTGAGCTGTGTGGGGACTTGCTGCGGTGAGGGAACATAATTGAACATTATAAATTAGGGAATTAGAAAATAATTGCGCACTCTAAATCATCTTTAGTTTAAAGGGAATGAAAGGCAACCGTTCTTTTCCCCCATTATTTTATGAGTGCTATAACACAGCAAATTATTAATTTCCAAAATAAATGTTGTAACAACAGTTGCATTCCAAAGATATTTAACACAGGTACCATAAATAATGTAATGATTTTACACATGACCTAACGTGATAACAACACTGTTGCTATATTAATATGAATGCTTGATCCCACGCTTGAATAGATAATAATGTTCATTTAAACATGTAACTGTTGAAGTGTTTTATGATTTTGACATTATACGTTTTTGAAATTACTACTATTACTACTATTCTATCTCATTCTTTTTCAAGAATTCATTTTGAGAGTTGACTATACCGTTAGCAATTGATATAATTAACACAGATTCTAACAACCTTTAGGAAAATTGGTGTAAGCTTCAGAAAGCAAGATAAAAGCTCATTATATTTATTGTCTTTTGTTTTGGAAATGCCTCTACAGCACTACACATTAATTAATTAATTAATATATATATATATATATATATATATATATATATATATATATATATATATATATATATATATATATATTCATTCTATGGAGTTGAGAAGTTGCCCTGCCATAACTTTGAAAAAGAAAATATATGCATTATAAAATAATTACATAGATAGGAAACTTAACATGGTACAGTTATGCACACAGTGCGGATATATATGTGTGTGTGCGTGTGCGTGTTTTGTTTTTGTGGTCTATTTTATTGAATACAGTGTTTCAATCAACCACTAAACATTGTGACATTTCAATCCTCACACTTCAGTAATCATTAAATCAATTCAAAAAGCCTGCCCACAAACAGTTTTGTCAGAGATTTTTTTGTTGTTTTTTGTTTTGATTAAGTAAATATAAGGAAAGTGATTGAAATAATCAAAAATCTGTATTGTTTCTCAGACTATAGGCCTACCTACCACAGTGCAGGTTAAAGTTAAGTACTGTATTATTTATGGGTACCGTATTTTAGCTCATCAGTTGATTTGCATGTTACATTTCAGTTAAATAAAACCAATCAAAATTATAGTACAGACCATCCCTTTTAGTCTATTGATTACTACATACTGTAAGTCCTATACTGCACATGACATTTTCTAACATGTATGCTCATGCAAATAGTGCCATTTTTGTAGCAATACATTGCATTATATTTACCAAAGAAAATATATGAATAAGTCTTGTTAAGTGATGCTTTATGATGTTTTTTTTTTGTCAAATTGGATCATATATTTGATAATGTGTCACTGAACAAACCAAAAAATACCCCATGATAACCCAGATTTAAATCTAAATAAAATATGATCAAAGGGAACAACACCATTACAGTTGTTAGACATTCAGAATGTTTACTTTGTTGCATAACACAGCTTATTCTAGCCAGTTCTTGCAGGAACACCATTGCTCTTCAGCCTATCCCTCAGCATTCCCAAATCCCCTCTTCTGTAGGCAACTGATTGTGTTAGAGCTCTAAAAAAATCTTAATGTTTTCCTTTAAACCAAATCTGCCTCAATTCGACAGATTTGATATGCTTGCTCATCTCATGTTGCACCTGCTTTGGACAGTGGGACCTTTCCTTGCTTTAATTCTTTGGAGCTGCCATACCCGTTTACTGGCTCCGCTGTGTGGCTCCTTGTTTGATAGTCAGATGGCTTCAGCCTTCAGTTCTTTTTCAAATAAGCACTGACAGCTGCAGTTACTGAAGCAGACATCACTTGAATGTGAATGCTTCTATTGAAAATGTTTTATTTATTTTTTTTACATTAGCAGGAAAATTGGGTTTTACAAATACACATTAAAATATTACATACAAAAGATTCTTTAAAATAGGAGAAATAAATTACAGTTTTTAAATTAGTTATAATGAATTACTGATTCTGATGCATTCATTCATTTTTTTTTTTTTATCAAATGTTTGTGAATATTACAATTATCATTATAGTGCACATCTTCAGGCATTCACCACGCATTCAATTCCAAGTATTTATTCCAGTGGTATTTCAATGTCTGTAAGCCTTCTGAACTATTTTACTGGTCAACAGTACTAATTCAACTATAAGTAGAAACTGGACCCTTTGATTCATGGATGTGAAGGATTAATCCCAGTAAAGCATTTTGATTAGAATTCAACACAAAAAAATGTAAATAAACAGTTGTTAAAATATTTGTTTCGATTGGACATACAGTACATGTGTATTTAATGCTTCCTACCCTTTGAGCACATGTAATGTATTCACTTAACACTTGTATGTTTCAGCTACAAGAGGATACTTAAGGAGGTTAGTGCCTGCTCTTTGTCCATTACATAAATACTGTACCATCCTTCGCTAAAGAAATATTTCCTCAATCTTACGTTTTCATTTATAATTCTTCTGACACATCACCACTTTCTTCCTACAAATATATACATTTGGAGGATTCAGCAAATATCTGAGGTTGCCAAGAGACATTTATTTTATATTTCTTTATTTCTATGTGGGGCACCTAGTATATATATATAAAAGCCGTTTACTAGTTTTAGAAACACTATTTCACACGGGACCTTTTCTTTGACCACACAGGCCTTTGGTTCTTACACTCAGACCTTGGCTTCACACAGACTGCCTTGAACAAACCTTTTGGCCTGTTTAAATACCTACCTGCTAATCACAGGCAGGTGTCCCTCATTAAAATCAGAGCCATGGGAACCTCATCCTGGCCCACTCCCGTGGCCTTCTGGGGGATGTAGTCTTATATCCAGCCCCAAGACTACATTATTTTCTCTCTCCTCCCCCTACTGTGCCACAATATATATCAGTACATGTGGTAACAGGAAAAGGGTACATGCTAGTTTAGATCATAATCAAAATAGCAATACCAGTGAGCCCAGGTAAATAAAACCTCAATATAGTTAATAACAACAACTATCCATATATGGTCTTAACTAAAAAAAAGCTATCTTCTTTAAGAAGGGACACACAAGCAAAACAAAGACAAAACTGAAAGCTCTTGAAAGCAGAGCGTTTGTGAACTAAAGCTTTTTAGACCAGTCTAATGAGGAACGACAAAAGGCATTTGACATGGAGGTTGGCAGTTTAATGCAATGTGGCAGTATACTGGTTAGATGTCAGTTTCTCTAATTCTAGCTTTGTTTGTGAACGATCAATTCAGAAACGCTGTTTCCCATGAGCTTGGAGCTATACTGTCAGGCTACAGTTCCAATCATGCAGGGAAAGCCTGTTGTTGTTTCGATGTTCCCAAGAATAGTTGTCCTTCCATGTGAGTCACATTTTATATTTACAGTCAATACAGAGCACACTTCTGCCAGTATAGTTTGGATGAGGTCTGAAACTTGACCAAGGTTGTCAGGATTAATTCCTAAACACATAAAGCAGGATTAGGTTATATTTCTTCAAAAGTAGTAGAACAAATTACTTTTTATAACCAAATGTATATTAAAACATGGTAATATAGTTATATAAGCCATTAATAATTGTTCATTCTAAAAAATATATATATCCCACACACAAATTACAGAAAAGGTCTGAATATTTATGTAATTTATTGGTCGCTTTTTTCTGTTTATTAACTTTTAAGCTGTTAATAACTAGTTTGGATAACACGTTAACAAATGTGTGTCATTGATTCTCAGCTCATCAATCATATCAGTCAAATGGTTTTAAATTAGTTAAAAGGCATTTTAAAGACAAGAGTCCCTTTTAAGGTAATTTTATGAATAGATTGCTATATATTAACTGAGGATTAACAAAAGATGAACACAATTTGTTAGCACACTAGTATGATAGTTGATTTGTTTTTAAAATAGAGCCCAATAAACCAAATGTATTATATTTAATCCTAACCCTAAAGCTCTAGCTCTGGATACAATCTTGTAATGAAGAGGCTTGTTTTGCATTTGATTAACAGATAAGCCACCAAGAACCAATGTATTTTTAAATATACGTTATGGTAAAATAAATGTTTATTAAGCAAACAATCAATATGCCAATTACAACTCGACTCCCAAACTTCAAACATCCCACAATGACACCTAATCCATGTAAACACACCAAGCTGTCTTGATTTCTTTTCATCAATTTTCTTCTGATTCATTTAACAAGGAGGCACATACAAAACAGAAATATTTTGAAATTTACCTGTTTTCCAGAACATTCCAGATAGATTCAGTGCTGAGTAAACTTGGAGTAACTTCTAGAACTTTCTAGAACTTTCCAGTAATATAAATAGTAGTATAAATACAGGGGCCTTAAGCCCACCAGTTCAGTTTAGTTCCAGCTGCCTAAGTGGATACATATCTGCATTTTTCTGAGATGGCATCAAGAGGCTGCAAGCATCCGGCAGACGCATTTTGCTATGTCTGCGGCCAATTTATCAAGACAAGAGCGAAAAAGTACTCCGTGGATGCATCTGCTAAGATGTGTGAGGCCTACAAGGCATATTTCGGCATGCCTGTCGGGGATCAAGACAAACCCTGGGCACCTCATTTCACCTGCGAGCACTGCAAAAAAACTCTGGAAGGTAAGATGGACAATTGTTGCTCGGAATTTTATGTTATAAAATTTGTTAAAATTTTTAAAATTGTAAAGGTTTTTAATTTTAAAATGTTTTACAATTTTCAATGTTATTGAAAAAATATATCATATATGAAAAATGTTGCGAGAATCTCTTACACATTAGTCATGGGTGAAATAAATGTATTTTTGTAGGATGGTACAGAGGGGAAAAGAGAGCCATGAAGTTCGCTATCCCAAGAATTTGGCGGGAACCCACTGACCACTCAAGCAACTGCTACTTCTGCATGGTGGACCCTTCCAAGCGGACCGAGTTCTCTGTGAGGATGAACAACGTCAAGTGGGAGCCACTGGTGGACCCCTGGAAGATGCTGATGCCACCACTGCACATGAAATTGGGCCTTATGAAACAATTTGTCAGAGCTCTAGATAAGGAGTCGGCAGCCTTCAAGTACCTTCAAGACTTCTTCCCTAAGCTGTCTGAGGCAAAGGTCAAAGCCGGTGTCTTCATCGGACCACAGATAAAGAAGATCCTGGAGTGCAATGAATTCCCCAAGAAGCTCACTAGTAAGGAGAAAGCGGCTTGGAACAGCTTTGTCGCAGTGGTTCGGGGCTTCCTGGGCAATCACAAGGCCAAAAACTATGTGGAGCTGGTTGAGACTCTGGTGAAGAACTACGGCACAATGGGCTGTAGGATGTCCCTCAAAGTCCATATCCTTGATGCTCATCTTGATAAATTCAAGGAGAACATGGGAGCGTACTCGGAGGAGCAAGGCGAGCGCTTCCACCAGGATATACTGGACTTTGAATGCCGCTACCAAGGACAGTATAACGAGAACATGATGGGAGACTACATTTGGGGGCTGATTTGTGAAAGTGATTTACAGTATAATCGTAAATCTCGAAAAACTACTCACTTCTAAATCTTTTGTAGTCATTTTTGTATTACTTTAGTATAAATACATGTTCATTTGGATTCATATGTTGTTTTTTTCTGACTTTATGTGAACGAAAAGACACAAATTCACCCGTTTTCTCATTGGAAATAGGTAAATTTCAAAATATCACTGTCCTGGTCACAAAAGCAAAGTTTGTGGGGAATAATAGCCATTTTCTATACTTCTGAGGCATAAGCAATTAGGAAATAACACTTACTACCCAGGAACAAAAATTGTGTTACATAGTGTTATCATATTTTCCAATTCTACATGTAAACAAGCTCTATCAGTGTACACATTACATTGATAATGTACAATTAACTGGATAAAAAATAGGTGACTGAATTACAAATAGGTTTTTACTAAGTGTGATTTTTTTACAGTCTGTTGGGTTTGGTGTACAAAGTAAACCCAAACGTGAGCTTTATATGCATTGTACGTTATTTTCCTAGCAATGTATGCCTGCCATGGGCAGATATTAAAGCAACTTCGGTAGGACAAAAGGAGGCTGTGTGGTCCAGTGGTTAAAGAAAAGGGCTTGTAACCAGGAGGTCCCCAGTTCAAATCCCACCTCACCCACTGACTCATTGTGTGACCCTGAGCAAGTCACTTCACCTCCTTGTGCTCTGTCTGTCGGGTGAGACGTAATTGTAAGTGACTGCAGCTGATGCATAGTTCACACACCCTAGTCTCTGTAAGTCGTCTTGGATAAAGGCGTCTGCTAAATAAACTAATAATAATAATGTGTTTTTGTTTTGCTCCCTTAAGCCAAGGGGACACTAGTCTACATGTTGCTAGAAAATGTAGAATGAGATCTGTTGCTTCTACATTGTTGCTTCAAGTTTCAGGGGACACTGTGTAGAAACTGTAGCTAGAATGTTGATGGACAACACAAAGAAAACAATACATAGGTGATATTTCCTATCAAAAATGTCACCAGCATTTTTTTTCAATATAATACAATAAGCTTTATTGTTAAATATGTATATATGGGATTGTATTAGTAATATTTACCCTTGTAATTTGTGTTATGAATTTGTTTTTTGGCTTGAATGTTTTCCTTGAATATTTTTCTGTTTTTATTGAGTAAATAAACATTTATCATACACATGGGAGGGGTCATACGCAGAAAACACTCATGATCATATAATATATGTATCCCCCCAACTCAACACCACACGACCATCATGACAGTAAAAATAGACATAATGAGGCGTTCTTAGCTTTGTATAAGTTAGTGATCAGCAGATGTGTCAGCTGCACGAAGAGCACAGTGTGTGGTTTTCACTAACTACTGTGCAGAATAAATTCTTTTTTTATATATGGTAAATATCAGGACTTTCTTCCTATGTGTCGGGACGTGGGATATTTGCTAGGAAATCGGGACTGTCCCGACCATATAGGGACTGTTGGCATGTATGAATTATGCCTGGTGAGGATTGTTTTTTCTTCTACAAATCTGATCTCGTTAACTGTGTAACAATATTTGCAAGTTGCACCTGCTGAACTGCAATGTTCAAACGGCTTTATTTGAGACAAAATGACCACTGAAAACACAACTTAGGAAATTAAACTTAACATACCATTGCAATTTAACATTTTTTTTGTACTTTCTATTATTATAATGCCAACAATTCATTATGTTTAAAACGGTTCATAATAGTAAATAGTTTTTTCCAAGGAATTTACTATTACTAATTTCGTCGACTTAATGCCGCTGCACTACATCTTGTGGCATTACTGACAAATTGGTCATTAACTACCAGGAATGGACTGATTAAGATTTATTTACTTGTCTATACCACCTAAAAAATCACCCTGAAAAAAAAAAGAAACAATAAGGAGAGTCTCTCTCACAATATCCAACAAAGGCTACACATTTATTTTCTCCGCCATTTTTCTTTGTTTTTTTTTTTCGCCAGCAGAGGCTAGTCACATGACTTTTTGTACCACTTTCATTGGCTGATTTATTCTATGATGTAATGTTGCTTCTACAAAATCAACAGTCCTTTGATACAGTTGCTTGCACGTCACTTTCTACAAAAAAGTATACCTTTCTACATTTTTCAAGCAACATGTATACTTGTGTCCCCTCGGCTTTATACAGTAGGTCTGCAGTAGGTACGTTAACCTGATTAGATGCATATAACAGAATACCAAGTCAGGAGTAAATTAACCAATTTTAAATATTACAACTACTTTTTGCATAACAACCTTCTGAGAATGATACAAAAGGTAGGTCACGGAAATGTTGATGTATGTTTTTGCAAGGGAGTTGCTTAAAACAAATGTAAGTCCTTGAGCTGGAACAAAATCCGTTATGATGCTCATAATCCAACTCTGCTCCAATACTGTTCAGGAAATTCAACAGTTGAAACAGTTGGTTCGGAAGATCAACTCCCAACAGACCAACTTGAAATGAGTCCCTGATTTAGCATTACATTTCTATCAACTCAAATTTCAAAGAGTAATTGCATAAAGGAATGCATATATCAGTGCCAAACACATATAACGCACCGTGCCTTTCACCATATGTGTACAAATATATGAAATTGTTTTCATATTTAGCAGTCCATCTGTTTGCTATCTGCCTGAAGAAATGAAACTACTGTGTCACATACTGCTGTAAAATGCTGTACGCAATACTGCAGTTGTGTGCTCTGAGTCAGAATGTTTCAGGAAACTATTTACTAAACAGCAAGCATATGTTGTGTTTTTTGCAGAATAGGCAATAGTGTAATATATTATTGATGATGTGCAGCTGTGTGAAACTCAACCCACCTGGCAACTGCACAGCAAAAATATTTAATGTATGAAAATGTATCAAAAAGCATACATTTTCATAAAGTCTTTAATATAAGAAAATATATGTGGCTATATTCCTCATTGTGGATACATCACGACATATTCTGATGTTTTTATTCTATTAAAAAAAAAACTATATTAAAAAAATCTATATGATTAATCTAATATCAATAACTAAACATGCTGCTTACAGGCCTTTTCATGCAAGTATGCTTATGGATAAGAAAAAGAAAAAATCAACAAAGCCATTTTGATATTGTGTTTTTTCCCATTTGAAAAGGATATTAGAAAAACACAGTTTTCCTTACTGATTTCTGTCTTGCTGTGCTCTATGTTTACATGTGATAATTAGTAATTAATGATGCTTTATACATGCTTCATGATGAAGGTTTTACCTATTGCTGTTTCCTAGCAACAAAAAGCAACCAGAGAATCAAACTGCATCTTCAATATAATGAAGGGACTCATAGATTTATATGGCTCATTTTAAGTGACAGTAAAGGATTTTCATCTGGGAATATTCATTTCTTCCAAAGCCAATGCACACTAGAAAGTATTTTCCATTTCTATACTTGAAACAGAAATAGTATTTGATAAATGTATGATCTGAGATTTATTTTCATTCCAAATTACAGCATACTTTCAACTTCCCATGCAACTGTGGTACAAAACATATATATACATATATGCACATATCACACTCATTCCTGTCCATTGCAGGGAGAATGTGACCTAGCATGTGAATATCACACTCATTCCTCTCCATTGCAGGGAGAATGTGACCTAGCATGTGCATATCACACTCATTCCTCTCCATTGCAGGGAGAATGTGACCTAGCATGTGCATATCACACTCATTCCTCTCCATTGCAGGGAGAATGTGAGCTAGCATGCACATATCACACTCATTCCTCTCCATTGCAGGGAGAATGTGACCTAGCATGTACATATCACACTCATTCCTCTCCATTGCAGGGAGAATGTGAGCTAGCATGCACATATCACACTCATTCCTCTCCATTGCAGGGAGAATGTGACCTAGCATGTACATATCACACTCATTCCTCTCCATTGCAGGGAGAATGTGAGCTAGCATGCACATATCACACTCATTCCTCTCCATTGCAGGGAGAATGTGAGCTAGCATGCACATATCACACTCATTCCTCTCCATTGCAGGTAGAATGTGACCTAGCATGTGCATATCACACTCATTCCTCTCCATTGCAGGGAGAATGTGAGCTAGCATGCACATATCACACTCATTCCTCTCCATTGCAGGGAGAATGTGAGCTAGCATGCACATATCACACTCATTCCTCTCCATTGCAGGGAGAATGTGAGCTAGCATGCACATATCACACTCATTCCTCTCCATTGCAGGTAGAATGTGACCTAGCATGCGCATATCACACTCATTCCTCTCCATTGCAGGGAGAATGTGAGCTAGCATGCACATATCACACTCATTCCTCTCCATTGCAGGGAGAATGTGAGCTAGCATGTGCATATCACACTCATTCCTCACACAGCTGCAGCCAAAACATGGTACGGATAAATTGGTACGCGAGGAAGTGAGTAAATCACCTCCACGTGCTAAAAAGCAAATTGACTAAAAAGGTTTTTTCTGCAAGGCAGCATGTTTGAAAGCTGTATCATATGTTCACTTCAGCAGTGAAGATCCCTTTTGTGAGGCAACCTAAATAAATAAATAAACATGCAAACAGCATGATGGGGTTTAGAGTCCTCTTTATTTTATTTTATTTTTAATTACTGTTGATTTCATTAACTGGAGTTGTATGTTTAAGAAGATTACTCTTCATCATTCTTAATGAGCAGAATTCAATGTGTTCAAAGGAACTTAGATTTCCTTAGCAGACCTGAGATATGATTTTACAGTACAAATAAGCTAACCTCTATTTATTTAAACCCTGCCATGCAGCACTCATTACAGCTTAAAATGTTTGCAGTCCTTTGTCTTCTTTCTATCAGATTAATCAACAGCACTTGCAAGTACAAGACTGTGTGAGATGGAATTGATATGTTACTTTTATCTTTGGGTCTGAAAAAACATTTGTGAGAAGTAGGGGCCTTTATTTTCTGGGTTTATTTTGATGAGCACATGAATACTATCCTCACATTGTAGGGCAACATATTTGTTTTGAACAGACTGGGTTCTTCATTAAAACATCATTAAACCTATTAATTGTGCAATTCACCACGTACTGCAATATCCAGGTACCGTTACAATAATAAAGCTAATTAGTTGAATAAAGCAGTCAAATGTAAGCCTCACATATTAATTATATTATTTTTGTTGACTAAACATAAAATTATTGTATAGTAAAATCCCCCGAAACTCCAGTATTATAAATACAATACCGTACTGATTTCATTTTCTTCTCTTGTAGACCTACCTTATTTGCAGTACTTTCCAATAAAGACCCAGGCATGGTTTCAACAGAAAAAACGTATTTGTGGCTCTCTATTAAGTCAGTGAACCAGTTCTATGACACCCAGCTTCTCTTCAATACCACCCCCCTCCCCCCAGAACCTAAAGAATTAATTAAAAGGCATCACGACTTCTTTTCAGATGCTATCCTCGTAATATTCTGTAAATTAAATAACAAGTGCCTTTCATTTTAAGGGTATTAACTATACAGTTTTACAAATGTTGCATGAAATACAGTATTTCTTTATGCTAAGTATGTAACTAAGACCTACTCCCACACACACAATCTGTGTATAACCTTTATTTCCTTTACTCTGCATACTGCTACTTATTTTTAATGCCATCCCAAGAAAAAAAAAAAAAGTTTACATGTATTACACAGCAGGAGCACATCCCTTAAACCTGTATCAGCAGGAAGTTCATTAATACTTAATACTTTTACATGTGGTTGGAATATTGGAGGTACTATGATGTTGGACTTACAATACATCTTTGCTGTGTTTTTTTTTTTGCCCTTGAAAGTCAAACTTTGCAAAAAAATACACAGAACAAGTTCCACAATACCTAATCTTAATGCAGTATTGTTAATCAAATCAAAGTCCTATTAACAGAGCGGTTTTGATGCTAAAAAGATACCACTATTCTGTTTTCAACGAATGACCTTGCATTTCAATTAGCAAATACAGTTACTGGAGCATCTATATATGTATTGAAGATGCACATGTGAAAATCATTCAGACAAATCTTACATAGTAATAAAGTGTTATAGAACACCCTTGATTCCCAAAGAAGATGGAATTAAAAAGAAACATATATTTGTTGCACTGTTCTTAATCTCCTATTAGAAGGGATTTAAAGTACATTGTTTTTTGCTGTGTTGAGAGTCCCCTGGTAGACTGGACTGGGTGTGTTAGGAGTGCTTTGAGACCCTGACCACATTCCACTTCCATTAACAGTGGTTATTGGCTTATATTAATTACCAGCCATTAATTACAAGCAAGGGAAAAATGAATGATAAGGAAATAGAAACAGCTGTTCTTCACCTGACGTTCCTCATCTGTCATTATTTTTGGGATACAATTTTGCAAGTTCACAAATGAAGTAGGAAATTGGATTCTTGTGCTGAATATTGAAGTTAAATGTGGTAAAACTTATCAGTGTCATTTTGAGTAACCAGTATACTCTTACTAAAAGGAAAGGTCATTCATATAACTAACTTTGCATTTACTGTCAAGAAATACTTACCTAGAATATATATTTTTGTTCTAAAAGGTAAAATAAAATGAAGCAAGCATTCATATTCAATGGAGCTTTAAAAATGTAGTAACCCTGTACATAAGTAACACTTTAAAGTTTTGCATATCTGTAGTACTGTATATCCAATGTTGATTAAACTTGCTAAGGGCTTATTTTGCACACAATATTGATGATACCAGAATATGAGGGTAAATAGAGTCTTTTTTCATGTCTGTATCTAATTCTTTTACAGTTACATCTTCAACAGTTAATAGCAAAATAATTTCTGTTGATCTTATGCCTTTCCCGGCACAAGAAACCTCTCAAAAAGCCATAATTTGACTTCTTTACATTTAAATATAGTACAGTATTTCGATATTTGTATTGTACTGTGAATAACAGAGATACTGTAGAGGGCAGGTGAACCCACTGTCTGTGACAACAGGGCTTACATGTATATGACTGGTTTCCAGGGGGCTGTTGAGAGCAAGGTTTTATTGTATATGCATATTTGTGAATACCAGCCAATCAGTTACTACTGTGAGAAAAACATGAAGGATGAAAGCCGTACAAGTAGTTTCTCTTCTCACTTCATTGCCAGCCTATACTGTAGAAGCATGCAGCATTTTAATATACACTGAGCAAGTTTGAGGGAAAGTACTGAATGACATACTGTTCATATCACATTCAAATTTCAGAGCTTTTTTTATATGCTTCTTCCAAATATCACACCGCTTGCTCAAGGGTGCATCAAACATTGACATATAGTGGCATTTTATTCTTATCATTTAATTGCAAAATATTGGATGT